>NC_133653.1:190571211-190802336 GCF_009905375.1 Apium graveolens | reverse complement strand
AATGAATATTCCAAATAATATTCATTTAATATAAAGGTCATACGCCTCGATAATATTCGAAATAATTTCAATAATTATAAAAGAGTCTAAGCCTTCGAATGAATATTCATAAAATTCATTTATATAAAGGAGTCAGCCTTCGATATATTCGAAATAATATTCAATAATAAAATAAAGTTAAAGCTATCGAATAAACCTGATTCGATTAATAGTTTTGAAAACTATGACCATACTAATATATAGTATAGATATATATATTAATATTTATCCATATAACAAATCTACTCGGGATCCTCGACTCCCGGTTTTAGAAAATATTTTCACCTTTGGGTCCCTATATTAAGGGTAAATGCAAATTACCGCTATCCTCTAGCATAGGTATTATCAACTGAATCAACAGATATATATGGAAGAATACGAAACAGGCATGCATATATATATATACCATAGCAGCATGCTTCAATATATTGCAACATTTGCTAATTAACCAACATGCCTCTATCGCAAGATAATGCTATCATATACATCACAACAACAGTTATAACGGTTAGAAACTTGCCTGAGCGACTGGGGGTTACGAATGGCTCGGGACGAGTCTGGTAACCTATAAACAATAAGTAAGTTGGAATTAAACCAAGTCACTTAAATCTATACTTTAACTAACTTAGACTCTCACGCTTGTTTTGCGCTTACTTATTTTCTTAAGTCACTCGAGTACCCTCGGCTCCACCATTTTTAATAAATTAACCATTACGAGTTTTAAGGCGATTCCTTCGCGAATGTCTTACCAACTGCCTAACACTCTTACCATAATTGTTTCATACATTAATTAACCCTTTTTGGTCTTAACCTATGTTTCAAAGTAAGGCGAGGGGAAAAGTTTCGTTCGCGAACGCCGTTACTTAAAACGGTCGTTTCTCCTAAACCGTGCATCGGAATCAAACGAACTACATATCAAAACGAAGCTCGTAACATGAGCTATCTAAACATGGAATGGTCAAAATTTAGCAGGGGGTTCTCGGGTCCTAATGTTATGCACAAAAACAGTCTAAGAAAATCGGACGTTACGATGGCTAGGTTTACGCGATTTCCCAATTTTAACCATTCAAAACCAACCACAATTCAACCTCAAATCAAACACACACCAACATCCATCCAAACCACATCATAACAGCCCCAACAAATCCATATTAACCATTTATACTTATTCCCCACATGAACTAAAAGCTTTACTTAGGTTCTTTAACTAATTATCAAGATTTACAACTCCAACAATACCACAAAACCAACTAATCTCTACAAACTCAACCAAACTTCAAACAATCAAGCATCATGCCTCACATATACTATATCAACATATTCATTCCTAATTACTCAAAACTAAAGCTAGGGTTTGTAGTTTATACCTTCCTTGGAGAGTGGAGAATCAAGAGAATGGCTTGGAATCACCCTTAAAGTCCTTATCCAAGCTTAATCTAAACAAAACTTCAAGAACACAAATTTTAGTTCTTGAAAAACACTATTCACCATCTTCTTTCATGATTTATAGAAAAAGATTGGCTTGGAATTAGAAGCTTAAACTTATAGGAAGTATGTAACTATCCATGGGGAAGCTTAGATAATTACCTTGCTAAATAGTAAGTGGTGGAGCTTGGATCTTCAATTTTTAAGAAAAGAAGCCGAGAGCATGAAGAAGAAGAAGAGAGATTTTTGTGTTTTGTTTGATGAAAATGAAATGATTGGCTTGGTGGATGAGATTTTGATTTGTTTTTGGTTAATTACCAATTTAACCTTGATGTTTGTATGGTTAATAACCATCCACATCTCCTTCCTCCTTATGTCATGTTTGTGTCATGCTATGATGTCATCTTTCCCTCCTTGTCCTCTTTCTATTGGTTGGGTGACATCATCCTCTCTAATCCCTTTGATTAACTTCGTAATTGTTTGCCTAATGACCGCTGATCTGTTATAACGGTTCGCTTAACTTCCGTTTTCGTTTATCGTTTGAGGGATCATACCCGGGATCTTATTACTTAGGTTCCCTTAACCTATCTCAATACATTATATTCCTTTTATGATCCTCTCTTATAATCCTTTAATTTAAATCCTTTTTATCCTGTTACCTTTTTCTCAATTCTTTCCGTATCTAGTGGATTTCCGGGAAAATCAAAGTGTTCGGAAATTGGATTCTGACGATCTTACATACACTTATATACCATATAAAGTACTAACAAAATCTCAGAATATCCATATCAGAACCCCTACATAGTGTGGCATGAAAAGTTTTCTCATTCAGCAAAAACACTATTCATAAGGGTTTTAAAATTTCCCAAAAAATTGGGGTTATTACAACTTATATCTGGTTAATGATTATCTTATGCATGCCAAAGATTTTCAGAAAAGCGTTGAGACAAGGTTAGATATATGAGATCACCTTGCAACGATATTTTTATATAGTTATAAACTGGAAATCTATGTATATTATGCATGGAAGAGGATTCTAAGATTTTGAAAGTATATATACTTATATACTGATTATTTTGTGACTTGGTCGCGTTAAGATATCAAACTTGGTTCATTTCTTCTTGACCAAGACTTTCATGAGTATTATGAGAATGCTCATATATTGTAAATTATTATACATATTATTTCGGTGGGCTTTTTGCTCACCCTTGCTTTCTTCTTTCATCACACAACAACAGATAGACAAGATGAACAGGACCAAGCTCCCAATTCGTGAGCGGATAGGAAACGTTCCGCAGTAGGCGTTGATGCCGTTGTGGCTGAGGTAGGAACTACCAATAGGCTAGGCTTTCAACTTTTGATGTACCAGACTTATGTATATTATGAATTGTAATAATGGCAAAGAATATGTAAATTTATTCAGAAACCCTTTTGAGGTGTAATGACTTATAATTGTGGAATAAAATGACTTGTGTTATTTTTGGATATTCATCTCTGAGACTATAACTTGTGGTGTGTGTGTATATTGTGGGGTCACAATACGCAGTAGTTGGTTGAGTATTAAGATTAAGTATTATTAAGGGAAAATGGAACTCGTGACAACCCGGATCCCCGACCCCGGATTTAGGGTGTTACAATAAATCTCACACTTTTCCCCCGTACAAATAATGCCTCCAAATCTTAAGGGCAAACACAATTGCTGCCAATTCCAAATCATGCGTTGGATACTTTTGTTCCTGGGGCTTGAGCTGCCTTAACGCATATGCTATTACCTTCTCGTGTTGCATTAACACGCATCCAAGTCCTTTATATGAAGCATCACTGAATATCACAAATTTCCCTTTTTCATCTGGTAACACTAACACTGGGGCGGTTACCAACCTCTTCTTTAACTCTTGAAAACTTCCCTCGCACTTTTCCGTCCATACAAATTTCTTGACCTTTCTTGTCAACTTCGTTAATGGGACAACAATCTTAGAAAAAGCTTGCACAAACCTCCTGTAATATCCGGCTAATCCCAGAAAACTTCTGACTTCTGTAGGAGTCTTGGGTCTTTCCCAATTCATTACATCTTCTATCTTGGATGGGTCCACTTTGATTCCTTCTTTATTAACTACATGACCAAGAAATTGTACTTCCTTTAGCCAAAATTCACACTTTGAAAACTTAGCATACAGCTTCTCTTTCCTCAGAATTTCCAAGGAAATCCTCAAATGCTCCTTATGATCTTCTTCTGTCTTGGAGTAAATCAGTATATCGTCGATAAATACAATAACGAACTTATCCAAATATTGCTTGAACACTCTGTTCATAAGATCCATAAATGTGGCTGGCGCATTTGTCAAGCCAAATTCCATTACCAAAAACTCATAGTGCCCATATCTCATTCGAAACGCGGTCTTGGGTATATCTTCTGCTTTAATCTTTAACTGATGATACCCAGATCTTAAATCAATCTTGGAGAAACACGAAGCTACTTTTAACTGGTCAAACAAATCATCGATCCGCGGTAGAGGGTACTTATTCTTAATCATCAATTTATTCAGTTTGTGGTAATCAATGCACAACCTCATACTTCCATCCTTTTTCTTTACAAATAACACCGGTACGCCCCACGGGGATACACTCGGTCAGATCACTCCTTTGTTCAACAATTCTTGTAACTGAGCTGCCAATTCTTTCATTTCAACCGGCGCCATACGATAGGGAGCTTTCGATACTGGTTCCGTTCCAGGAGCCAAATCAATCGTAAACTCGATCTCTCTATCTGGAGGTAGTCCAGGCAATTCATCAGGAAACACATCCGGAAAATCTCTTACTATCGGAATATCCTCGATCCTTAAAGATTCCTTCTCCATATCCATGACATGAGCAAAATAAACTTCGCATCCTTGACGTATAAATCTTCTCGCCTCAATAGCCGTTAGGAATTTCTACTCTTGCCTCTTTCCTTTGAATATTACCTCTTCTGCATCCTTGGTTCTTAACTTCACCTTTTTACTTTTACATTCTATTTGCGCTTCATGGTTTGACAACCAATCCATTCCTAGTATAACCTCAAATTCTCCTAACTTAAAGGGAATTAAGTCAGCAGAATAGTGCTGACCTTCTATAGTCACATCACAATCAGGACAAATCTTGTTAACAATAACTTTCTCTTGATTTGCTACCTCTATAATCAAATTAAGTTCCAGAGGGAACGCAACATAATTTAACTTATCAAGAATACTTTCAGAGATAAAAGTTCTAGTTGCTCCAGAATCCATCAATACTTTTACTTCTACTAAGTTATAACAAGCATACCTGCTACCACGTCCACATCTTGCACCGCATCTTTCATCGTCATGTTAAAGGTCCTAGCTCTGGGTTAAGCTGGTAGTGCTAGGAGAGACGGCGGTCCAGTAATCCTGAGAACATTAGCCTTCTGAACAGGCTCTTTACAATTCCTGGCCATATGGCCCACTTTACTACACTTAAAATAAGCCAAATCAGGCTTCCTCGCTCTACTTGGGCATTCTGAAGAGTAATGCCCCTTCTGGTTGCACTTAAAACACGTTACATCCAACTTATTACACCTTCCCGGGTGTCTCTTTCCATAATTCTTGCATTCTTGAATCTGGGGCCTGTTATCCTTCCTCGGTTGTCCTGCTTTCTGGAAACGGTTCTTCTGAGCTCCGTTACCGGGTTTAAACTTCTGAAATTTTTGGTTCTGACCTCCACCATCTAGGGCCTGTTATCCTTCCCCGGTTGTCCTGCTTTCTGGAAACGGTTCTTCTGAGCTCCGTTACCGGGTTTAAACTTCTGAAATTTTTGGTTCTGACCTCCACCATTTTTGCCAAACTTCCCTCTAAACTTTGAACTTCCTTGCTCTTGCTCTGAGCTTTCAAATTTCCTCTTTCTTCCTTCATTTTCTCTCCTTGCAGCTTCACGCTCACCTTCCACTATCATTGCCTTTTGAACCAAGGCAGCATAATTCTTGATCTCCAACAATGCTACTTGACTCCTAATCCACGGCTTAAGTCCCTGTTGGAACCTATTAGCCTTCTTCGCTTCTGTATTCACATACTCAGGTACGAATCTAGACAACTCCGAGAATTTCACTTCATATTCCGCTACTGACATATCCTCTTGTCTAAGGTCCAGAAATTTCATTTCCAACTGATCTTACATATAGCTCGGAAAATACTTCTCCAGAAACATTTCAGTGAACTTCTCCCATGTTAAGTCTTTTCCTTCCAACAACGCCTTCGAAGACTCCCACCAGAAACTTGCTTCATCTTTCAGGTAATAACTTGCATACTGAGCTTTCTTGTCATCCTTAACTTCTGCTAACTCAAAAGCTTTTTCCATTTCTCTCAACCATAACTGAGCTTTAATTGGGTCTGGAAAACCTAAGAACTCTGAGGGATAAACAGATTGAAAGTGTTTGAAATTTCCAACTTTAGGGGCCATAGGTTGTTGCAAAAGCTGAGCAAGTCTGCTCATCATGGTGGTTTCTGGGTTTACTTCTGGGTCTTGGGTTGGAATTTATTCTTCTTGGTGTTTTGGTGAGTTGGCCATTTCTTACAAACCTGATTGACCAATTATTTAGCAATATGATAGCATGGCATAGATATAACAACATTTTCCATAAAATCTCTTTTGCGGGTTTTAAGATTTACCCAATTTGCACATGCAATCCTATTACCACATAATTCTCATATCAGTGTTGTTTTATCATGGCACAGAATAGGGTTTTACGATCTTTAAACATGGTTATACGAAAACATGGTTGCATGGAAACATGATATTGAGAACAGTTTATAAGATATTTAAGGTGCACAATGGAAAACAAGACAATGGATTTATTTAAGCAAAGGGTACATAAAGATAAGTCTGGCTATCACAGGTTCTGAAATTAAGGTACAATAATACAGCGGGGTTAAACAGAGGAAAAACTGGAAAATATCCTCATATCTACCCCTAACTTTTAACAGCTATTGCTACAACATAGCTCTGAAATACAACAAGATAAATGAAAAAGGGATCCCGACATCTGACCAAGTATCCCAAAGCCTACCGGCGCTGAAAAACAATCGGGCGCAACCAACAGTCCCATCTAATCGTCCAGAATCTCTCTCAACACAACCAACATCCAGCGAATGATCTTATGCAGCCTCCGGGCCTCAGCATCAGCATCACTAGTGGATGGTCCCTCATCCAGTCTCCTCCTGGCAACCTGCTCCACCATCTTCACCCGAACTCGCCACTCAGCATCCATAACTGAAGGACTCTGTCTAGACTCTCTGGCTAGCCTATCTACCAAAGCTCCCAACTCAGGAATGCGGGAGTAAACAAAGTCTCGATCCTGGGCTAACTTGCCACCAACACTGACAGGTACAGTCTTAGGCATCTCAGATTCTGGCTCAGGGGCAGGGGTCTCTGAATCTGGCCTCAAGGGTGAAATCTGCATAGTCCTCCTCTGGGTCTGAACTAACATACACAGGCTCCTCTGGAGAGGGTGGAATGAGGTCTACTGGGGTACCAATCAAACTAATCTCCGAGTCTGAGTCACTACCACTACTAGGATCCTGAGAGAAAACCCAAAACAGCAACCAAGAAACAATGTTAGGGTTAAATAAAGCTTCCAGCTAACTCACGCCCTAACTCTAGTTTCCCACTTCACTAACAAACACTTTCCTTAGACTACACCTAATAGTCTAACTCAACTCTATATGAGTCGAACTCTCTCGCGATATAGATATATACACAAAATACCCCTTTTTATTCCTAACTTGTCTCAGGGACTAGATCCTGTAGCTCTGATACCAACTTGTGACACCCTCAATATCGGGGTTAGGAAATGAGGACTCACACACCTTTAATCTAATAATTAAATAAGAATAAACCTCGATTAACTACTAACAGGATCAATAGGATAAAGTATGAGACAAGATTACAACTACCAATCATAAAATATAACTTACAACCCCAAAATAATATTAAATAGACAATATCGATTCCGGCTGGGAACCGACAGATAACCCATTATATCTTTACAGATTTCCTTCTGGGCGCATGCTCACTAAAAAATACCACTACCTGCTCTGGCAACCAGAAGCCGTCAACACGATAGGGACCACCAGGTACGCTCTTACGAGCAGTGCGCCTAAGCCTGGCCATTTTCTTGCTTAACTGCCATGGTTAGATTAAAACAAAATATGTGAGTATAAAACTCAGCAAGTAACTATAAAGCTCTACGATATCAATTCATAATATACTTTACCAAACTCAGGGCATTCTACTTTATTTGTTCTAGGTGGCAGATTTCCAGCTTTTGGGTTAAGGAAAGGTTTTGAAGGATAATGTGGGGCTTTCAAGGAACAAGGCTCAATGCAGGACGAAAGCCGACATTCATCACAAATCATTAAAGGATCAGAATAGATCTTTCAAAAAGAGGAAAACAACAGTATTTCATTATATGGAATCAATCATATGATCAACAGATTTAATAATCAGGGTTCTCGAGTTTTAAGCTTCACATTAACATAATAAACCATTTTCATTTTCAAGAATCGATTTACTGAACATAAAGTTTCAGTTCTCTTTTAAATAATCATTTAGAACCCTTGATTGGATCACTTTATCTTTCCATTTCATTATAATATGGGTAATCAGCCCGTACCGACCTCCATCCGGTCTTTAAGGTACTAATCGGCATAATTTCAGCCTTAAGTTGGACTAGCCCCGCTAGCCTCTTACCATGACTGGACTAGTCCCACTAGCCTCTTACGTCCTAATCCAATCCATCAGGAATTCGTTTGGAAAACCTTGAGTTGGAAAAAAACAAATAGGTTTTCTAAAATCCATTTTATCATTACCAAGAATATGAAATCATTCAGACTCTTTCGAGTCGAAACTCATTCTTAAGTCAAATTTTAAGAAAACAAAGTTCAGGGAGTGATTCAAAGATAAGCAAGGAACAATTCTTAAAGATTCGGTATCAAGGATAACAAGGTACTTAAGTTAGAGGAATCAACATTTGTTTAGGGACCAATAGGGTGATCAGGAAATAAAGTATCATTAAAAAGGGTTCGCAAGGATAATTATAGGGTTCAATACAATCCATGGCTTAATAAATAACTTAAAAAAAGGATAGGTTATCAAAGGGTTGAATCAGTTGCTTATCAATAACAGTATATCAGAATCAAAATAGGATATCTCAAGTCATTAATAGGGTTCATTAATTAACACTTCATACTCTACATGGTATGAACATCAACCTCTCTATAATCATTTTCACAAGTAATGAGAGTTGTTTGCCTGAATTTGCTTTCCTGAAGGTTGAACTACTGCCACCTAGTATACCCTTTCCTTTCCTAGCCTGAATGCCCTCACGCTCTGAATCTACAATAAAAACAAAAACCTTAATCAGTTTCTCAACTCTCGTTCCCAGAACGATCACTCAATATGATAACTCGATTATATCCTTGACTCGAGTATACGAATATAGCTTATACATATAAGCACATAGCACATCACACGTCATATATATTTTACTCTTAACCTTTATATCTTTATATATACTTATCGATCGACGCGTACTTGCTTGACCTTAACCATTTCTCAAATCACACCAATATAACTCTTACGAGTACATGATTTATTCACAACTAAACCTCTTGCGACCATAACTGTCACTTATAGTTCTTTAATAACAAACCATTTAATTCCCTTTTTCTTTTATTCCTTATTCGAACCATAACAACAACCAATCACACAAATGAATCACATATCTCCTAGGATTTCACATGCAATCACTTAGCAAGGTATTGGAAATCAAATCAGTCGCTTTTCTACTTATATACCATTCGGCCATACACATAAAACACAACCACGTATACTCAATTTCAATCTCATATAATCAAACACAAATAATATAAATCACAAGAGTCATTTACGCAATTAAACTTCATCCTTTTTAATCAAAAATCTGAATCATAATCACATTAAGAATTGAAAATCAACAGCTCTTTTTGATTATCAAAATTCGAACATAAACACCACCCAATCATGATCATGCAATCAAGTTCTCCTTAGCCACTAAGATATTTAGCAAAATCAACTTAATTCTCTTTTTAAGCCTAAGACCCATTCGGGTTTTTTTCTAATAATCATGCATGTAAGGATAAATTTTGACATGCAAAGTCTTAAATTACATTCCCAACTTATTTTAAACCTTTACTTAGTCATTAAATTCATTAAACACCAAAACCAAGCATTACCTAGTGACTTCAACTTTAATCAATTCATTCAATCAACATGCATCCACTTAATCATCAAATTAATCCCTTCTAAACACATTTTCTATTCGGCAAAAATCCAAAATTCACAACTCAAGGACTAAACATTGACATGCATAACTTGATCTTCTTTAAAACTAACATGCAATTACTTTATATACTAAATAAGCTAAGATCAAGTCATCAAATTCAATTCCCCTTTTAAATTAGCACAAGGCCGAATTATAACCCAACATGCAAATCTTAATTTTTGATTTTCTAAGCAACAAATCATTTACACACATCCAATTTCTCTTTTAAAACAATCAATGCAATCCATTTATCAATCACATACTTGAGTTTCTAAAAATACAAAACCCTTTTTCAAACCTTCAAGAAACCAAAACATGTAAAGTTTAAAAATCAAATTATCATATCATAAAAACTCCACCGGCTCTCCTTGGATCATAGCCGGTGGTGGTCGAACTTAAGAGAGCCTGAAACGGGTCTCCTCTTGAGTTTTAAACCACATAATCCACTTGAATCCACTCTTATAGTTTTGTATCAAGAAATCAATTTCCTTGAACACAACCATAGAGATCAACAACAAAATACTTACACAATACTTACATGCAAATGGAAATTGAGATGTATACCGAAAATAGAGACTAAAGAGAGCAATATCTTTGAGTTTGAGTGAGGTTTGAGTGTTGCATGCAAGAGAGAGAGAAGAGAGATGGAGAGAGCCGAGAGAGAGAGTGAGAGTGTTCGAGAGAGAGAGTGAGAGAGAAAAGAAAATGAGGGAGAGGGGGAAAAGGTGCTCACGGGAAAGAAAGAAAGAAAAGGGGGGTGTGTGTTTATAAACTATCAAAGGCAATGGCATTTTAGTAATCTACTAAATCCCTTTTATGCCTAATTAATTCTTTCTTTTTACTCAAATGTAATAAAAATCAAATATAAAATATATCTCTTTCGGAAAGTCGAAAATTATTGCAAGTGACAATTTTAATACGTAGATCTCAAAATTAGCTTTTCAACCATTACTCATAATAGATTTTTGAGTGGACGGTTGATTTTATATGAATTTCGCAAGCTCGCCTTAATAATAACATTTTTCCACATAAAAATCAATTAAAATGCAATGACCACCAAATAAATCCACTTATTATTTTTATAAAGTCTTTAGGACCACTATGAAGATGACAAAACAAATCCCATGTTTTTATCTTACTCAGATAATTTTATAAAAGTGCATGAAGGTTAAATAAACCTTTATTTAAATCAAATAATTCCTTTAAATTCATAAAAATGTCACAGAGCACATAATCATGCACACAGACAAGCAATCACACATATACAGTCACATAACAACTCAGGTCTGATCAGAGAATTTGTCCTTCTTTAATCTTTTATCCTTTTTACGCATACCGGGTCACGTTCAGCCTGACGGCCCGACGCTCAGCGTTTCGATTACGCTTCTCATTATCACTATCGACCGACACGTCACTTAGAATGAAATACTTTATTTAAACATTCATTTAACTCAATCACACATAATTCACATTTTATATTCTTTATATCCATATTAGGACGGGTTCCGTTCTACCTGACGGTCCGACAACAGAGCTTAATTCCTAAGCTGACTCTTTAAATTGGAACGTTTTTATTTATGCTCCTATATTCTAATATACAGCCAAGACAATTAATCAACACTTAATCACATAATTAGAATCACATCACATAAAACATACTTTACTGACTTAATTACGTCGAAAAATTCTCAGTCATCACATTCCTTATCTGAACGTCTTCTTAAGTCCTGATATTATCTCTAGATAAATATCTTCTGATATCTTAAGTTCTGATAACTTAAGTTCTGATATCTTAAGTTCTGACTTCAGTATAAGTACTGATTTCCAGTTAAGTCCTGATTTGTCCTGTTAGTTAAGATCTGAAAACTAAACACAAATCATTATTAGACATGACATCACAAATATATCTAACATTTTAGATATAAGAATTCTCAGTGAGCTCTGACTTATGAACCAGTGTGTAATTGTGTATAGTTCCGGAACTAGCCTATTATACCTTATTAGGGAGTGCTACTTATGATGCCTTAGGGAGTGCATACACTATGATATCTTAGTAACGGGCGCATTATTGACAGAATTATGAACTTATATTACCTTATCACCAGATATTTGTGACCTTAGTGAGCTGTGGAATTAACTTATATTCTACGGATTTTTGACAATGATTTTGGTTTTATAAAAATTATGAATTACTTGATCCACTAGTGTAGATGTTATTCCCAAATAATGCAACAAGAATTACAGAAGGGGGTGAATGTAATTCTGGCTCCTTTTTGATTTTAAGACTGTCATTACTTATGTTAGATATATTTGATAATGTCATGGCTAATATAATTTATGTTTAGATTTCAGATCTTACTTAACAGGACAAATCAGTACTTAACTGTTGATCAGTACTTATACTGGAAGTCAGGACTTAAGGATATCAGTACTTATATTATCAGGAGATAATCATCAGAAGTTAGATATCAGAACTTAAGTGCTGAAGGACGATCAGATAAGGAAAGTAGCTGATTAAAGGAAAGAAGATCGAGATAAACATAAGAAGAGATATGCATGAAGAAGGAGTTCCGTGAAGAATGGAATACTTGGAAGAAAAGATATCTGATTGATATATTTTAGGAAGCAGAATTATATTCCATATTAATTAGCGATTATCTTGTAACTGTGTAGTATATAAACACAGACATAGGGTTTATACTATAAGTGTTATCATATTCGAGAAGATTATTTATTGTAACCCTAGCAGCTCTCGTGATATTTGTTCATCACTGAGAGGTAACAGTTCCATACTGTAACAGAGTTTATTATTTCAATAGAGTTTGTTTTCTGTTACTTAATATATTAAAGTTTGATTTGATTGTATTATACACTGTATTCAATAGAGTTTGTCAAACTTTTGAATGATTTGTCATTGGTTGATAAAGAGTATGATCTTGAAGATTCAAACCTTAAATTCCTGTTAGCTCTTCCTGAATGTTGGGATTTGAAGGCAACAACAATAAATCATAATATGGAGCTACAACATGTTTTTGAACTACCAAAACTTCAATATGGAGCTAAGCTGTGCCGACTGGCAGCAGGAATGGCACGTCACGGCCATTCCTGAGGAGATATGGGACTCTGTCCCACAGGAGGTACTGACCCAACTCCTGTTCTTCTATATGGACTACCATCACCATCTAGAGCGATTGGAGGAGGAAAGGCTGGAAGCTCTCCGCCAGCAGGAGCGAATCATACGACTCGCCATTCTGTTTGTCGAGAGTAGGAAGAAGAAGAAATGATTTAATCTTGTCTTCTTCCTATTTTTCTTCATCATCAGCTTTGTCAGGCTTCTAAGTTAGGACTAAAGCTGTTGATGTTAGGTTTAGTAGCTTAGGGAAATCTTGTATAAGTATTGATGTAATTTCCATTTCATGAATGTATTCTCTTGATATATTAATGAAATCTGT
Organism: Apium graveolens; assembly: GCF_009905375.1. Classification (NCBI taxonomy): domain Eukaryota; kingdom Viridiplantae; phylum Streptophyta; class Magnoliopsida; order Apiales; family Apiaceae; genus Apium; species Apium graveolens. The sequence goes on along the minus strand of NC_133653.1, from coordinate 190,789,067 downwards.
CTTTATTTCAAGATTTTTTTTTCTCTAAGATATTTTGTAATGCATTGATAAATCCTGATTGATATTCTGATGACCATATAAATTATGTTTTAATTTAAGTTCTGACTTTCCTTTATCAGTACTTACTCATATGATTTATCTTGGTCATTTTCACTTGATTTCTTTTCAGAATATTAATGATGCAGTGAAAAATAATTAAATCAGTAGGAACGGTTTCAATTTTGAATTAAAACGATTTCACCTTGATTAATAGAATATCTGGGTAAATGGAACGGTTTTTCGTTGAAAACAGGCAAGTGGGCAAGTAATGATTACTGTTTTCTCGCGCCCAGTAACTATCCGTTATTACTGCATGTCTGACAGGTGTCCAACAGTAACATTTTTTTTTCAGAGTATAAGTACGACAGAGAAAGGATTTCTTTAATCTTTTATTTCCTTCATACTTTTTCTCTCTACTTGCTTTTACTCTCTCTTTCTCTCACGTTGGTTTTTCATACAGACATTTTATCAAACACCTAACAGCACTTTTAAATCTCAATTTTTCACATGGCACCTAAGGATTTAATCATTGATGGAGCTAAGTTTGTTCCAAACAACTATGCTGCAATTCTTGATCATGCTGAAGTTCCATCTGAATTGCATTTTGTGCAAGATCTTCTTACACACAGTGACATTGGGTATGCACTGACCCAGCCTTCAGTCTTTTCGAGCCAACAAGTTCTGACGTTTTGGCGGACTGGGCACTATGATGATGGTGGTAAACATGGCACTCCCAGTATTGTTTTCGAAGTGGGTGATTCATCTTATGCAGTTACTCCTGGTACAATACGTAGGGCTCTACATCTCCCAGAAGATTGTACTTTTTCAACTCCAGAGGAATCAGCACTTCAGGAGTTAATGGCTGATTTGGGATATGAAAAGAGTTTGGCAAAGCTTGGGCAGTTAAAAAGGGCTAATATCAGAAGATAATGGAGTTTCTTCTTCGACTGCATCACCAAAGCTTTTGGGAACAAATGTTCAAATTTTGATGTTATCCCAATTCTGAGTCAGCACATAGGGTATGCTATTATCCATCAAACTCATTTTGATTTTGCAACTGGTATAATTGGTTTTATTGGGGATAGGATGACAGATAATAGGAATGTTGTCTATTTTGCTAGATTCCGTCAACTTATATATACTTTTTGTACTGATGAACCTCAATTAGTCAGTTCCTCAACCCCACCTTTTAGAGTTGCAAAACGATACTTTAATGACCTGGTAAATGCTAACACTAAGAAATCAGTGGTTAGACCATTACAGATTCCTCAGTCTGTAAAACAGATCTTAGTTAATGCTGATCCTCATACTTATAGATCTGTTTACTCTGATGTTCAACCAACCAAAAACACCCAAAACCATCATCCTCAGCACCTACCACTCATACTACTCAACCTACCCTCAGGACATATCTCAAATCCTATCTCTCCACTTCACAGACTGTTCAATCCTCATCCTCCAAGCCAAAGAGGACAAAGACTGTTCCTCAAACACCTCAAAAGAGAAGGAGGACTGTACTAAGAGATGAATCTGATACTGAGGAACAGGTTCCTTCTTCAGAACCTGTTGTAGGTGAAGCTGAGAAAGAGACTTCTCAGAAGGATTCTGGAATTGGGGGATCTAGGCTTCTCAAAAGGCTTAGAAGAATGACAGTTCCTGAAACTCCCAAGGAATCCAAATCAACAAAGAGATACAAGAAACAGAGGGCAAAAAGGCCAATTTCAAATGATGAGGAGGCAGCAACTAAGGAAGGAGATCAGGAATCTCTGATCTCACAAGAACCAGAATCTGCTAAGAAATAGAGGGCAAAAAGGCCAATTTCATGGCTAATATAATTTATGTTTAGATTTCAGATCTTACTTAACAGGACAAATCAGTACTTAACTGTTGATCAGTACTTATACTGGAAGTCAGGACTTAAGGATATCAGTACTTATATTATCAGGAGATAATCATCAGAAGTTAGATATCAGAACTTAAGTGCTGAAGGACGATCAGATAAGGAAAGTAGCTGATTAAAGGAAAGAAGATCGAGATAAACATAAGAAGAGATATGCATGAAGAAGGAGTTCCGTGAAGAATGGAATACTTGGAAGAAAAGATATCTGATTGATATATTTTAGGAAGCAGAATTATATTCCATATCAATTAGCGATTATCTTGTAACTGTGTAGTATATAAACACAGACATAGGGTTTACACTATAAGTGTTATCATATTCGAAAAGATTATTTATTGTAACCCTAGCAGCTCTCGTGATATTTGTTCATCACTGAGAGGTAACAGTTCCATACTGTAACAGAGTTTATTGTTTCAATAGAGTTTGTTTTCTGTTACTTAATATATTAAAGTTTGATTTGATTGTATTATACACTATATTCACCCCCTCTACAGTGTGTGTGATCTAACAACTTAATATATATATAACATTGTTTGATTTTGCAAGAAGTACGGAATGAAACTTGAATTGAAATTAAAACACAAAGTAATAAAACACAAAGCTTTAAAACTTTCTGGTGAATTTGAACTTATCCACCAGAGATATATATTAGCATGAGAACTTTGTGTTGCTTGAATAGCACACAGCTGCTTACAAGAGAACTTACAAACTTACAGAGGAATTCTTAACAGATATAGTTGTATCTATCTCTATGAAAATAATGCTTACTCAGTTATATGTTCTACTTGCTACTCTTGGTTTATATATCACCAAGTTATATGATAGTAAGACAAGATAATAAAACAAAATTATATCTAGTCTAACTTCATGCTTCTACATTACTCTATCAAGCATCTTTGAATATCTTCATATTTGCATGAAAATGGTAATGCTTTTTTGTTCTCTAAATCCTGCAATTAGGTTGCCACATTCCATTTGCAAACACCCGACGCATGTGACTGTGTTATCACTGTCAACTGCTAATTTGAATATTATCATTCGTCGGGATTATGTTGATCATCCGTCGGGAGCCTTGTTGATTATCCGTCGGGAGCCTTTGTAGATCATCTGTCGAGTGTCTTTCTGTCACTTGACTCTATTTCACTTATACAGAATTACAAGACATCTTATATTTACAATTAGCCAATCTATTCTGCATATCAATCTAATAGTAAACATGACTTGAGAATCCTACAGTGTCTACTCAACTAATACATTGTTGTTTGCAGAAATGTGCTACAATACTTATTGTTACATAAGCTACACTCTCAATGGATGTCAAATTATCATCCGTCGGGACTATAAAGTTCATCCGTCAGGACTATATTAAAACATCCGTCGAGAGCTACAAAAATACTAAGTTAATTTTACTAAGGTGTTTTGTTCAACTTATCATCAAGTTCACAACATATTTCTAACAATCTCCCCCAATTTATGTCTACTGGAATTGTAGCCATAAATTAAGAGAAACTTGATGATAACAAAACACCCTATATGTACAGATTGAATTATAGTAGATAAATCTAATAAGTGTTACATATTATTTGAAAATTGAACAAAGTAAAATGTACAAAGAGTTCTCATAATAATTATCAAGGTGTTCTTCTAGCCTGAGCAGATGTTTTCTATTTCCTTGATTGTCTTGATTTCTTCCCAAGCTTCCAGTTATTTTTTTCTATTTGATTTTGGAGTTGTCTGTGAAATTCAAATTCTTCAGCATTTGATAGATCTAACTTTTCTTGCATTTCCAATAGAGTCTCATTGCTTGAGATGCTCAATTGGTCCTCCAATCTGAAGAATCTTCTAATACCTTTGTCATCCATAAATTCCATTAGCCAGTAAGGCCTCAAGTGCACTGTATTTCTTGTGAAGGGAATAGATAGAGTTCTTGGAAGTACATTTGAGGCTTTTCTACTCCTGAGTTCTTCTATCTTCTTTAGAACCAATTTCTTGGCCGTCACATTGAATCCAAAATTCTTCTTGAAGGATGAGAAGATCTTTATCAAAACAGAACAGCTTTCTTGAAAAGTTCTATGAAGGGCCATATAAACTCTTTCCCACATTTGTACTTGAACACCAGTCTTTCAGGGAGATTCCCGTGAGCATCAATTGCTCTCACTTCTTCTAGCTCATCCATGTAGAGATTGATGTCTGAAAATTCCTTGATATCACAGATGTATAGAAGATCTCCCTTATTGACAGTTGGTTTAGCTTTGGTTAAGGTCTTGGTTTTGAGTTTCACAGGCTTGACCTTCTTGATTGCTCTTGTCTTTGTCTTCTTTAGCTTGTTGAATATTGGAAGGTTAAGTTGAGGAATAGGCAAACTTTCCCAGTCTATTGGCTCATCCTTGGGAATTATAGGCTCACCATGAAAATTCTTTGTGTGATCCACCTTAAATTCCTCATGTACCACTGAGGTCTTGGATGTTTGAGTTGAAGTTGTAGACTGTTTGTGAATGTAATCTTCCATTTCCTCATCACTGGAGTCCAGTTTTCTTTTAGAATGAAGCTTGTATTTGAACTTCCTTTTCTGTTGAGGTTCCTTGTGCATTTTTTGATCCTGACCTTCAGCTACTACAAGTGGTTTCTCAGAAATCTCAGTTGCAATTTTCACAGCTTGAAGCTTGGCTACTATAGCAGCTTGTTATTTCTTCTGTTTGAGCTTTTTGTCCTCTAAAGCAGCTTACTTCTTTTCTTACTTGATTCTTTGTTTTTCTTCCTTTTTAGCTTCTGCAAACTGAGGGTGTCCAGCCACCACACAGATTTCTTTCCCATTCCAGTAGATTTTGGCAATTCTTTTCTTTTATACTGAGTCAGTTGGAACTTTGAAGAATGCAATGGACATTGCAAACAGCTTCTTTTCATCTGGCCTTGGAGTCTCAAATATAAGATCCAATGGGTTCTTGTCAGATGACTTTGGATAGTTTTTTTGGGCTTCAAAACCATATTGGCTTTTGGAGACTTTATGCATGAAGGTTGGCCCTTTTCCAAGTTTTCTAGACTCAATTCATTCACAGAAATTTGCTTAACTTGAGAGGAGTGATGAAAGATCTTGTTAGGTTTCTCAATAGGACCAAATTTCTTCTGAATTGCTTCATTAATCTTCTTCCATTTATCATCTAATTCCTTTTCAGCTGCTGCAACATCAAGCTTTGTGAAATTTGACTTTGAATCCAACTTAGCAGCTGCTATTTGGATCAGATCAATGATGTCAAATACTGGTGGCTTAGGAAAAGTAATTTCTGGAATAATTACTTGACTGACTTGTATGTTAAGCACATTCTCCCCCTCACTGATTGGCTCTCCTTGACTAACTGGGATAAGTGAATCATTCACCCCCTTTTTGTTAGCATCAAGTTGAGTATAGGTAGAAGTCTGTGCAGCCATTAGCTTTTGAAGCAACTGAGTTTGTTGGGCTTGATGTAAATGAATTGCAGTAATAGAAGCTTCTAATGTCTTGAGTCTTGTATCTAGGGAGTCTACTTTGGTTGCAAGATTAGAGTTTTTCCTCAGTTGTCTATTGATGTCAAGCATGGTTGATGTAATAACCCCAATTTTTGGAAAATTTTTGAAACCCTTATGAATAGTGTTTTTGCTGAATGAGAAAACTTTTCATGCCACACTATGTAGGGGTTCTGATATGGATATTCTGAGATTTTATTAGTACTTTATATGGGATATAAGTGTATGTAAAGATCGTCAGAATCCAAATCCGAACACTTTGATTTTTCCCGGAAATCCACTAGATACGGAGAGAATTGAGTATAAGGTAACAGGATAAAAAGGATTTAAATTAAAGGATTATAGGAGAGGATCATAAAAGGAATATAATATATTGAGAAAGGTTAAGGGAACCTAAGTAATAAGATCCCGGGTATGATCCCTCAAACGATAAACGAAAACGAAAGTTAAGCGAACCGTATAACAGATCAGCGGTCATTAGGCAAACAATTAGGAAGTTAAGCAAAGGGATTAGAGGAAGTGATGTCACCCAACCAATGAGAAGAGGACAAGGAAGGGAGGATGACATAGCAATGTGAGGTAAGCATGACATAGGGAAGGAGGAGGTGTGGTTGGTTTATAACCACACAAATATAAGGTTATTAAGGTAATTAACCAAAAACAAAACAAAAAACAACCAAGCTAAGCCAAACAAATCAAAAAACACAAAATCATTTCATTCTCATCATCTTGCTCTCGGCTTTTCATCTTTTTCAAGGGCAAGAATTTCAAAAATCAAGTTCCAAGCATTGTTAAATCACAAGGTAATTATCTAAGCTTCCTTGTACATAGATATGGATATGCTATAAGTTTAAGCTCCTAATTCCTTCACAATCTCTTCCAATAAATCAAGGAAGAAGATGGTGAATAGTAACCTTCAAGAAATAACTTTAGTTTTCTTGAATTTTTATGAAAGATTAAGGTTATATAAGCAAGGATCAAGGTTCTTTTAGGCATTCAAAGCTCTTGGGTTGTGTTAGGAAGCTTCAAGGAGGTATAAACAACTTTCACCTTTAACTTATAGTTTGAACTTTGAGTTTTGATGAGTTCATGGATGGATTAATGTATATATATAAATATCCATGTATGTATAGCAAGATCCATGTATGTTAGATAGTTTGGTTGGATTTGTGGTGATTTTGGATATGAATCTTGGTTAATGGTTAATGAATCTTAAGTTATGGTTAGTAGATCATGTTTGTGGTTGAATAAGTTGGAAAACCTTGAGATTATGGACTGACTTTGCCTTGATATAAGTTGTGTTTGAGGTATTGATGATGGTTGGGTGGTTTGTAGTGAATTGGTAAAGAATTGGAGTGGTATAAATATTGGTAATCGCGTAAACATAGCCGTCGTAACGTCCGATTTTCTTTAGACTGTTTTGTGCATAACATTAGGACCCGAGGACCCCCTGATAGATTATGACCACTACCATGTTTAGATAGCTCATGTTACGAGCTTCGTTTTGATATGTAGTTCGTTCGATTCCGATGCACGGTTTAGGAGAAACGACCGTTTCAAGTAACGGCGTTTCGCGAATGAAACTTTTCCCCTCGCCTTACTTTGAAACATAGGTTAAAGACCAAAAAGGGTTAATTAATGTATGAAACATTTATGGTAAGTGTGTTAGGCAGTTGGTAAGACACTCGCGAAGGAATCGCTTTAAAACTCGTAAAGGTTAAATTATTAAAAATGGTGGAGCCGAGGGTACCCGAGTGACTTAAGCGAATCAGTGAGCGCAAAACGAGCGTTAGAGTCTAAGTTAGTTAAAGTATAGATTTACAAGTGACTTTGGTTTAATTCCAACTTACTTGTTGCTTATAGGTTACCAGACTCGTCCCGAGCCATTCGTAACCCCCAGTCGCTCAGGCAAGTTTTCTACCCGTTATACTGTTGCTGTGATGTAAATATATGTATATGCATTATCTTGTGATATTGCATAATTGTTATTAGCAAATTTTGCGATATATTGGAGCATGCTAATATGGTATATATGCATGTCTGTTTCGTAATCTGGTTATCTATCTGTTGATTTCAATGCTTATAGTTGCATAATACCTATGCTAGAAATAAGCAAGTAGTTGCGTATACCCTTAGTATAGGGGATAAAAGGTGAACATATTTCTAAACCGGGAGTCGATGTTCCCGAGTATATTATATATATATATATTTATTTATTTATATATATATATATGGATATAGTTTTTAAAACTATTAATCGAATAAGGTTTATTCGATAACTTTAACTTTATTTTATTATTGAATATTATTTTGAATATTCATTCGAGGACTTATGACTCCTTTTACTTTATTAATGAATATTATTTTGAATATTATTCGAAGGCGTATGACTCCTTTTATTTATTTATCTGAATATTATTTGAATATTCATTCGAGGGCTTATGACTCTTTTATATTATTTATTGAATATTATTTGAATATTCATTCGAAGGCTTATGACTCAGTTTATATTATTTAATGAATATTATTTGAATATTCATTTGAGGATCTATGACTCCGATTATTTGCTGAAATATATTCTTTATTTTATTAAAGAATAAGGTGTTAATAATCAAACTTATTTTCGATTATTCAAATAAAGATAATACTTTCATATAAGTATATCTTTGGTTATTTAATACTCGTTTCAAGTATAAGTTTTAAAACTTCTACTTCAATTATTTTTATAAAAGATTATTCTTTATGGGAATATTATTTAAATAATAATATTCAGTCATTTTCTAAATATTCTGGGGACTGATTTACTTCATTAAATCAGCTTTACTCCAAACACTCTTTAAAGTGTTTTCGAGTCTTCAAAATGATTTTTAAAAGTTAGAGCGGATCCCAAAACTCATTTTTATATTTAAGATCTTCCTTTAAAGGGGATTTAAATACTCGTTCAAAACCTGGGGAATCCGGCTCTGTGGTGTATTTTATATTCGCAACAAGGTTGCAGTTTTGGTAAATGAATTGATTACTTACCCAACGTTCGGGAAGTAAGTCCATCTATTGAGTCGGCATAAGCAACATGGGCTCAGTGGGCGTCCATGATAGTGTAAGTGGCTCAGTGGGAGTCCATCAAATGCATAAGTGGCTGAGTGGCAGTCCAGCATAGGTCCTAATGCGGCCAGGGTGATGACCAGTGGGGAATTCGTCCATCTACTAGTAGAAAAGGTTACTTATGGGTATCTTTGCCTGATCAGCAAGATATCTGGTTTATGCCAAAGGTTTTCTTTTCCTTCCAAATTCATTGGATATTGCAACTCTGTTCATACTTTACATAACAGAGGTTCCAGGAAATGTTTTAGAGATATATATATGTGGATATATATATATATCGGAACTAAATAAAGTATCTCATAACTTTTTCATTCAATAATATTTCAAAGATTGAATCTATTCAAATCTTGTCTTGTAGTCTCATCTATGTGATGAACTTTTGAAACTGATTATAACTTGAACGGTGGTAGTTCAAGTAGTATTGGGAAAGATATAAGTATATTGGGGTATTTGGTAACCTCATCTTTTAAACTTATATCTAATTAATAATTGTCTTATGAATGACAAAGATTTTCAGAAAAAAACGTTGAGACAAGGTTAGATATATGAGATCACCTTGCAACGATATTTTTTATACAGTTATACACTGGGACTTTGTGTATATTATGCATGGAAGAGGACTTCCAATATTTTGAAAAGTATATATGTATATATACTGAATATTTTGCGACTTCATCGCATTAAGATATCAAACTTGGTTCATTTCTTTTGACCAAGACTTTCATGAGTATTATGAGTAGGCTCATATATTGTAAATCATTATACATATTATTTTGGTGGGCTTGCTGCTCACCCTTGCTTTATTTCTTCATCACACAACAACAGTTAGGAAAGATGGCCAGACTCCAGCAGACCCAGTGCAAGCGCGTGGGAAGCGTCCCGCGTCTTCCCGTTGATGTTGTAGCTGCTATAGCTGCAGAGGTAGATCTATTGTAGATCAGACCATCTACTTTTGAGAATCAATTATGTATAATTATAACTTGTGGCAGATAATGGCAATTAATTGTAAATTTATCAAGTAATCATTTTGGGTTGTAATAACTTTTAAATTGTGGATTCAAAGACTTGTACTTATTTCAATTTCATCTCTGAGACTATAACGGGTTGTGGTGTGTGTTAGGGTGGGGTCACAGCATGAGGTTATTTATTATTAATTAAGTGAAGTGATATTGTGGAAAGAAAGACCGTGACAACCCGGATCCCCGACCCCGGATCTGGGGGTGTTACAGAAATGGTATCAGAGCCAAGCGTTATAAATCTCAGAGAGGATGGGACGTTAAGATAATAAGTTCACTAAGATAATAAGAACTCTTGCCAAGTTCATAGTCGGGCTACCTAACGTAGCACTGACAGTTAAAACCCTTATGGGAACCCTTATAAATATCGTGATAGGAGCGTAGTTCGTTATCGTATATGGTAGCGGGACTCCGAACCCTGAGGTTGAGGAGCAACAGCGCGATGATGTTTTATTACTAATTGGAGATCGGATTATGGATCCGATAGAGTGTCCTAATGCAGGACCGGATGATGTTGATATTGAGGATGTAGCGGTTGAGGATGTTGTCCTAGAAGGGATAGTTGTTGAGGAGGATCCCATGGAGGATCCTGATAAGATTGGATAAAGGACCACTGATGAATTGATGACCATGGTTAGGTCGACTACCAGAGGTAGGATTGGCCGGTCACTACCGGAGGTTCGTTCAAGTTATAAAGATAGTAGCCCCTTTAACGCGGCTTACTCGTAAGACTGAGAAGTTCGAATGGACAGAGAAATGCGAGAACAGCTTTCAAGAACTGAAGCAGAGGTTGGTGATGGCCCTTATGCTGGCATTGCCGGATGGAAAAGGAGATTTTGTGAAGTGTAGTGACGCTTCGCACAAGGGCTTAGGGTGCGTGCTTATACAGCACAGCAAGGTAATCGCGTACGCGTCAAGACAATTAAGGGAATATAAAATTCGATATCCCCACCCATGAGCTTGGGCTCGTGGCAATAGTTTTTCCCTAAAGATTGGAGGCACTACTTGTATGGAGAGAAGTGCAAGATTTACACAAACCATAGGAGCTCTAGTACATTTTTACGTAGAAAGAGCTCAACATACGCTAGAGGAGGCGGTTAGAGCTAATCAAGAATTATGATTGAGAGATTCTTTATCATTCGGGGAAAGCCAATGTGGTGGCTGATGCCCTTAGTAAAAAGGAGAGACCCAAGATGATAATGTCTTTGGGATAGTTTATAAGAGATTTTGAGAAAATGGAAATAGAAGTGAAGGTAACCGGAGCCGGTATCGAAAAGCTGTTTGAGATTGCAATACAGACCGAATTTTTGGAAGAGAACATATTGTGCCAGAAAAAGTGATGAATGAAGGCAGAGAGTTAACAATTAGATAAAAGATTAATACCGAGAAAAATGATAAGGGAATAATGAGGTATTCCTACAGAATTTGGGTTCCAAAAGTTCAAGAGCTTAAGGATGAGAACTTAGATGAGAGCCATAGTTTGAGGAATAAGATTTAGGGCAAACCCTGAATGTGATAGTCAGGGAGGTTGCCATCAAGAAAGAAAGAACCCATAACATAATAGAGTGGAAGACAAGGTTTTTAATGTATAAGATAACCCCGATTATGGGAGAAGGTTGAAACATTTCATACTAAGGAAACAGAAAGTCGAGTAAGGAAAGGAGACCCGAGATGGTACTCCTATACGACAATTTATGGACCAGTCTAGACAGAACTTAGACCATTATCCCCAACCACCACCTTGGGGAAACAATGTGGTGTGAAATTCTTTCAGGACCTCTAAGTCGCTAAGCTCTCAGAGTTCCAAGGAACAAGCTGACCCAGTCGAGGCAAGAGCCTGGCTAAAGGAAATATAGGAATCATTTGAGATTCTAAATGATTGACGAATCACAAAAGACTGTTTTTATCACTTACCCTCCTAAGAGAGAGACCACCCACTGGTGAAAGACCAAGAAAGGTACGGAGCCAGAGGTTATGATAAACTGATTAAAGTTCAGCCAATTGTTTTCGGGAAAGTAATTCCCAAGGTTATGGAGAGAGTGTAAAAGCTTTAGAGCCAGAACAAAGGCAGACGAGTATGATGAATTGTGAATTTAAGTTGTAAAAGTTATCAAGATTCGTTCTAAGGACACGAATCCAGAATGACGGGATGTTTGAAATCAATGCTTATGTTGTGTTGGTTCATGAAATAATGATAAGAGAAAGGGAAATAAAAAGGAACTGAAGTGGAAAGGGATATAAAGGCAAAAGAGTTTGAGGAATGATAAGGGAGTTGGGTATGAGGAAACCTTAAAGACTCATAGTAATAGAAATAGAAAAGTAAGTAATCGTCAGGATGAGGGTGATTCACCATGAGTTAAAGTTGATGGTGGAAGACATAAGAGATATATATAGTTTACCCCCTGTAAGTTGGGAGGATTTGAGGAAACCTTGAGATAGTTTGAAGGATAAATAATGAGACGCGGATAGACTGAGGAGACAAGGAAGTAAGAAATTAGGAAAATTGGATGAAGGAAGTGACCTTCAAGAATGTGAAGTGTAAGACCGGTGGCTTGATACCCAGAAAGGGAGACGCCAGGTATGAAAGATATCCCAACATTGAGGTGACTGTTGAGATAAACAACAAAAGTAAATAAGGAATTATTAAGAAGAAGTTCACGTTGAACACGACCAATATCTTCCAGAACATCCTTGTTATCGTTACCAAATTAGGCAAGACAAGCGGATAACCATTGTTATCTTATGGAGGCCATATTGATTGACCCTATTTTGAATACAGATGTTATTGTGAAATTAGACATATACTATCGAGGTGGGAATGATTGAATAAGACACCCTTATTAGGGATATATGACTTGATTTATCCATGGAAGGATGCAGGTACCTTTTAAAGGTGGAATTAAGGATAGAACAACGGTAACTTAAAATGAATCCTAGGGGAACGCATAAAGGTTGGCATTTCACCCTTAATAGGGATAGTATGAAATTTGACAGTATGAATTGGAAAGGATTAAGGTAATAACAACCTTTAAGGATCAGTGGAGAAATTTTTCAGAAGTTTATAGACAATGGTTCTAGTAATAGTAAATGGTATTTTGATATGCCCTGTGCCTAGGGTGTACCTGATGAAGGATTTAAGGATAACCTTAGAGGTTTTACAAGGAAAAAGGTAATATTCAAAATTCTCAAGAATAGAAATGTGGATAAAGGAAATATGACGTAATTATAATAATGCCAAGTGGGGCACGTGTTAAACCACGAGAAAGTATGGATCGAACCAGTAATGGTCGAAATTGTTCAGGGCAATTAGGACTTAAGATAAAAGATGTTCTAATTATGATTGAGCGTCAGTCATGACAGTGATTAACCTCTAAAGACTGAGGCAATAACTTATGGAAAAATGGTGATTTTTTTTTTACTCATCAGATTTTAAGGAAAGCATTTTCACTCAAGCAGTGATCGGAAATAAGGTAGAAAATTTGTTTGGAGGTGGTTAAAATAACATTGACTGTAAGGAAATTTTACTATCAGGAAAGGCCAAAGAGGTGGCCGACACTTTAAAGGTAAGAGGATAATTATAGGCGCTCGTGCGAGAGGAATACAGTGATGATGGTTAAAGCTGTGAAGGTTGTATTATGGTTTGGAAGATTGACATTCCTTCTGATGACTGTGCAATACCCGACCGTAATAGTAGTTGGTAAAGGTTTAATTCGCGTAATCGCCATGAACGGGCTATCTATCTTAGGAGGTCCTGTCTTGAGATAAGCCAGGACCATGTTTCAAAAAAAAAAAAAAAGACTAAACAAACCTTTGAGTTAAGTCTTCTATTGAAGGCATATGATTACGAATGGTATTAACCTGCTATCGTTGCTTTGATTGAAACTCTTCTGCACTTTTATCTGCTTCATGTCATGAAGGTACGTCAGAGTTTGGAGTGTTCTTCATGAATTGTGATTGGTGGTTATGTTAACTCCTTAGGAGAATTAGATACGAGATGTATGGACTCCGTATGGTTAGTTATTAAGATTTCATGGAAAATGAATGACTACAGTGGGTCAGTGGTGGACCATAGTAAGGCAGCAATAATTCTGCGAGTAGTGAGCTGATTACAACCATGAGAGTTGTATTGGAATGGGTGTTGAGATTGAGTACCACTAATCGGGTCGTGGTAGTGTATAAGTTATCATTAATAGACTAATTAAGTAGAGTATCTACATAGTGAATTATTATTCTTTCTTATCAATAGAGAGTCGTATTATTATACGAGGAAGGTTGCGGTGCAAGCATAGAATTCAAGTAACGATGATGTCTAGAATGAGATCCCAGATTCGATTTTCGATGTCGAGGGAGTTTCAAAGGTAATTGTGTATAAGCTCGAGGAAGAGCATGGGTCCATAGAATGATGGACGGGATAGCGAAAATATTTAGGCACGTGAAATACGAGGCTATAAAGCTCGATGCTGATATAAATACATATATGTTTTGTTCTTCTATGATAAACCTCTATAGTTCAGAGGTAGGTTCCAAGCCAGATATTTTGTGGCAGTATATTTTTTTTCATATATACAATTCTCTTCAGTTCGTTCTTTTCTCTTCTTTTCATTTCGTGTAAGCTGAGAAGAACAACCCTTCCAGAAGGGGAGGTATTGCCGAATGACTATCTATCTGTGTGATAGAAGCCGAGTAGGATACCAGCTATTGTTTAATTGCTTGTCAAGTACTAAAGGCTGGCCACCTTCTGTACTAACTATGCGATATAACAAGTGTTCATGATCATAGTGATCTCTCAACAAATTCCTTTACTTCTATTTGATTGATCAAATTTTGGAAAATAGAAACAACTGAAAAAGGAGTAATAAAGTGGTGGTAGTATGCGGAATGGGAACACATTCGTGATACTAAGGTTGACGTGGTTATTAAAAGGTTATAGAACGCTAACGAGCAAAAGTATAACCAGTATAATATTAGGAACGGAAGGTAGTAGCGATTACGAACTGGAAAAGAATGGGTATTGAGAAGCAAAAGTTCTAATGATAAAAGCTATAATGAGAGTCTGTGCAATAGACTTGAAAGAATTTGGAATGATCACTTAATTCGGATTGAGTTATCTTACGACAATAGATCATATATCATTATCGAGATGTCGCCTTATGAGATTCTTGAGGGAAGATAATGTCGATCTCCCTTATGTTAGGATGAAGTTGTAGAGCGTAAGATGCTCGGACCCGCAGTAGTCCAAAGGACCAAGGATATGATAGATCTAATCAGAGGACGGCTGGTAGTAGCCCAAGATGGACATGATAAGTATGTTGATTTGACACGAAAGGATAAAGAGTATGAAATAGGGGACCTAGTAATGTTATAGGTTTCCCTTGGAAAGGATTGATGAGGTTCGGAAAGAAAGGAAAGCTAAGACTACAATTTGTTGGACCCTTGGATATATTAAGACGTTTGGGAAGTTAGCATATGAGCTAGCCCTAACCCCGAACATGTAGCAGGTCATAATGTGTTTCATGTATCAATGTTAAGGAAGTGTAATTCAGATGCCAGATAAATAGAGGCCATAGATATGCAACCCGACGTAACCTATATGGAGCAACCAGAAAGGGTTATAGATCGAAAAGGGACAAGTGCTTAGGAGAAGGGTTATCAAACTAGTCAGAGTTTGATGGTAGAACCACAATGTGGGAAAATTGACTTGAGAGTTAGAAAGTGCAATACTAAGAAAGTATCCCTATTCATTTCTATCTGATTCCGGGACGGAATCCTTTTAAGGAGGGGAGACTGTAATAACCCCAATTTTTGGAAAAATTTTGAAACCCTTATGAATAGTGTTTTTGCTGAATGAGAAAACTTTTCATGCCACACTATGTAGGGGTTCTGATATGGATATTCTGAGATTTTATTAGTACTTTATATGGGATATAAGTGTATGTAAAGATCGTCAGAATCCAAATCCGAACACTTTGATTTTTCCCGGAAATCCACTAGATACGGAGAGAATTGAGTATAAGGTAACAGGATAAAAAGGATTTAAATTAAAGGATTATAGGAGAGGATCATAAAAGGAATATAATATATTGAGAAAGGTTAAGGGAACCTAAGTAATAAGATCCCGGGTATGATCCCTCAAACGATAAACGAAAACGAAAGTTAAGCGAACCGTATAACAGATCAGCGGTCATTAGGCAAACAATTAGGAAGTTAAGCAAAGGGATTAGAGGAAGTGATGTCACCCAACCAATGAGAAGAGGACAAGGAAGGGAGGATGACATAGCAATGTGAGGTAAGCATGACATAGGGAAGGAGGAGGTGTGGTTGGTTTATAACCACACAAATATAAGGTTATTAAGGTAATTAACCAAAAACAAAACAAAAAACAACCAAGCTAAGCCAAACAAATCAAAAAACACAAAATCATTTCATTCTCATCATCTTGCTCTCGGCTTTTCATCTTTTTCAAGGGCAAGAATTTCAAAAATCAAGTTCCAAGCATTGTTAAATCACAAGGTAATTATCTAAGCTTCCTTGTACATAGATATGGATATGCTATAAGTTTAAGCTCCTAATTCCTTCACAATCTCTTCCAATAAATCAAGGAAGAAGATGGTGAATAGTAACCTTCAAGAAATAACTTTAGTTTTCTTGAATTTTTATGAAAGATTAAGGTTATATAAGCAAGGACCAAGGTTCTTTTAGGCATTCAAAGCTCTTGGGTTGTGTTAGGAAGCTTCAAGGAGGTATAAACAACTTTCACCTTTAACTTATAGTTTGAACTTTGAGTTTTGATGAGTTCATGGATGGATTAATGTATATATAGAAATATCCATGTATGTATAGCAAGATCCATGTATGTTAGATAGTTTGGTTGGATTTGTGGTGATTTTGGATATGAATCTTGGTTAATGGTTAATGAATCTTAAGTTATGGTTAGTAGATCATGTTTGTGGTTGAATAAGTTGGAAAACCTTGAGATTATGGACTGACTTTGCCTTGATATAAGTTGTGTTTGAGGTATTGATGATGGTTGGGTGGTTTGTAGTGAATTGGTAAAGAATTGGAGTGGTATAAATATTGGTAATCGCGTAAACATAGCCGTCGTAACGTCCGATTTTCTTTAGACTGTTTTGTGCATAACATTAGGACCCGAGGACCCCCTGCTAGATTATGACCACTACCATGTTTAGATAGCTCATGTTACGAGCTTCGTTTTGATATGTAGTTCGTTCGATTCCGATGCACGGTTTAGGAGAAACGACCGTTTCAAGTAACGGCGTTTCGCGAATGAAACTTTTCCCCTCGCCTTACTTTGAAACATAGGTTAAAGACCAAAAAGGGTTAATTAATGTATGAAACATTTATGGTAAGTGTGTTAGGCAGTTGGTAAGACACTCGCGAAGGAATCGCTTTAAAACTCGTAAAGGTTAAATTATTAAAAATGGTGGAGCCGAGGGTACCCGAGTGACTTAAGCGAATCAGTGAGCGCAAAACGAGCGTTAGAGTCTAAGTTAGTTAAAGTATAGATTTACAAGTGACTTTGGTTTAATTCCAACTTACTTGTTGCTTATAGGTTACCAGACTCGTCCCGAGCCATTCGTAACCCCCAGTCGCTCAGGCAAGTTTTCTACCCGTTATACTGTTGCTGTGATGTAAATATATGTATATGCATTATCTTGTGATATTGCATAATTGTTATTAGCAAATTTTGCGATATATTGGAGCATGCTAATATGGTATATATGCATGTCTGTTTCGTAATCTGGTTATCTATCTGTTGATTTCAATGCTTATAGTTGCATAATACCTATGCTAGAAATAAGCAAGTAGTTGCGTATACCCTTAGTATAGGGGATAAAAGGTGAACATATTTCTAAACCGGGAGTCGATGTTCCCGAGTATATTATATATATATATATTTATTTATTTATATATATATATATGGATATAGTTTTTAAAACTATTAATCGAATAAGGTTTATTCGATAACTTTAACTTTATTTTATTATTGAATATTATTTTGAATATTCATTCGAGGACTTATGACTCCTTTTACTTTATTAATGAATATTATTTTGAATATTATTCGAAGGCGTATGACTCCTTTTATTTATTTATCTGAATATTATTTGAATATTCATTCGAGGGCTTATGACTCTTTTATATTATTTATTGAATATTATTTGAATATTCATTCGAAGGCTTATGACTCAGTTTATATTATTTAATGAATATTATTTGAATATTCATTTGAGGATCTATGACTCCGATTATTTGCTGAAATATATTCTTTATTTTATTAAAGAATAAGGTGTTAATAATCAAACTTATTTTCGATTATTCAAATAAAGATAATACTTTCATATAAGTATATCTTTGGTTATTTAATACTCGTTTCAAGTATAAGTTTTAAAACTTCTACTTCAATTATTTTTATAAAAGATTATTCTTTATGGGAATATTATTTAAATAATAATATTCAGTCATTTTCTAAATATTCTGGGGACTGATTTACTTCATTAAATCAGCTTTACTCCAAACACTCTTTAAAGTGTTTTCGAGTCTTCAAAATGATTTTTAAAAGTTAGAGCGGATCCCAAAACTCATTTTTATATTTAAGATCTTCCTTTAAAGGGGATTTAAATACTCGTTCAAAACCTGGGGAATCCGGCTCTGTGGTGTATTTTATATTCGCAACAAGGTTGCAGTTTTGGTAAATGAATTGATTACTTACCCAACGTTCGGGAAGTAAGTCCATCTATTGAGTCGGCATAAGCAACATGGGCTCAGTGGGCGTCCATGATAGTGTAAGTGGCTCAGTGGGAGTCCATCAAATGCATAAGTGGCTGAGTGGCAGTCCAGCATAGGTCCTAATGCGGCCAGGGTGATGACCAGTGGGGAATTCGTCCATCTACTAGTAGAAAAGGTTACTTATGGGTATCTTTGCCTGATCAGCAAGATATCTGGTTTATGCCAAAGGTTTTCTTTTCCTTCCAAATTCATTGGATATTGCAACTCTGTTCATACTTTACATAACAGAGGTTCCAGGAAATGTTTTAGAGATATATATATGTGGATATATATATATCGGAACTAAATAAAGTATCTCATAACTTTTTCATTCAATAATATTTCAAAGATTGAATCTATTCAAATCTTGTCTTGTAGTCTCATCTATGTGATGAACTTTTGAAACTGATTATAACTTGAACGGTGGTAGTTCAAGTAGTATTGGGAAAGATATAAGTATATTGGGGTATTTGGTAACCTCATCTTTTAAACTTATATCTAATTAATAATTGTCTTATGAATGACAAAGATTTTCAGAAAAAAACGTTGAGACAAGGTTAGATATATGAGATCACCTTGCAACGATATTTTTTATACAGTTATACACTGGGACTTTGTGTATATTATGCATGGAAGAGGACTTCCAATATTTTGAAAAGTATATATGTATATATACTGAATATTTTGCGACTTCATCGCATTAAGATATCAAACTTGGTTCATTTCTTTTGACCAAGACTTTCATGAGTATTATGAGTAGGCTCATATATTGTAAATCATTATACATATTATTTTGGTGGGCTTGCTGCTCACCCTTGCTTTATTTCTTCATCACACAACAACAGTTAGGAAAGATGGCCAGACTCCAGCAGACCCAGCGCAAGCGCGTGGGAAGCGTCCCGCGTCTTCCCGTTGATGTTGTAGCTGCTATAGCTGCAGAGGTAGATCTATTGTAGATCAGACCATCTACTTTTGAGAATCAATTATGTATAATTATAACTTGTGGCAGATAATGGCAATTAACTGTAAATTTATCAAGTAATCATTTTGGGTTGTAATAACTTTTAAATTGTGGATTCAAAGACTTGTACTTATTTCAATTTCATCTCTGAGACTATAACGGGTTGTGGTGTGTGTTAGGGTGGGGTCATAGCATGAGGTTATTTATTATTAATTAAGTGAAGTGATATTGTGGAAAGAAAGACCGTGACAACCCGGATCCCCGACCCCGGATCTGGGGGTGTTACAGTTGAGTTTGGAAATTTAGCATCCAGCCTCTCAGAAACATCCTTCTTGACTTGATCAATCTCTGTTTTTATTGCAGTGACATCCAGATTGTGTTGAAGAGATTGAATTTGGTGCAGTTGAAGAGAATTGAGATGTGCTTGAAGAAGCTTCTTGGTGTTGGCATTGGTTGTAGCTTGAAGAGTTGTCTAAGTTTGTTGGATGATATGAAAGAGAGTAGTCTTGAAGTGTTGCTCATCACACTCTTTGGAAAACACCCAAGATGGAATGTTTGATCTTGAGCTACAGCCTGTCTCTCCCCCTATGTCCATGAGCTCTTCTTCATTATCATCTTCATTTCCAAAGAAGTCTTCAGAACCACCAATTCCATAATCAACATCATCACCAGCTGTGGGAGGCATGGCTGAGATGGCATCTTTTTCTCTTTATACGGAGGTTGTTGTATGCACCAGATTTAGCATTCTTTATGCAGCCACATTGTCCTGCTCAGCTAGAACTTGATAAGTTGAGACATGGTCAGTAAATGCCTCAGCTTCATAAGAAACAGAATCTAAGACAGCTTGATATTTTTGCTGAATTAGTTATTTCTTTTCAGCTTCATTGACATCCATTAACTCACTTACAATGGGCTCTTCCCATTCAGCTGTACCTGCTTTTCTCTCAATTTCTCTATGTTCTTGCATCAAGGGCTCCCCTAGGCTCACCACCATCACACCCTAACCTTCACCTACTAAGGTGGAACTCTCCTCACTCACTTTTTCCAGACTGGAAGAAATAGTCTGCATTGTTTCTTTCGTTTCCTCTCCTTTTTCCTGAGTGCAACTCAATCTCTCACTCTGTTCACTCCCTTCCCTCAAACCCAAGAGTGATTGTACAACTAGTAACTCGTCTACACTTGTAACAATTGTTGAAAAATCAGTTTGTGTAGTGAGTACCGACGGATGAGGAACATCCATCGGGGTAGTAGTTAGGGCATCCGACAGATGACTACTATTAGGCATATACGTCAGGATACAATCACTGACCGACGGATGAACAATATCCACCAGAATAGAAGAAATGATGGAGTTTGGAGTGAAAACTATTGTAGACTCTATGCAGATTGATGATAATTTAGGCACAGAAGTCTCAACAGTTCCTGAAAGAATTGGTAAGTGAGCCAACAAATCATCTAAAAGATAATGCTCACTTGTACTGAATTTTGGCTTCTCCAACAGAGTTAAAGAAGGAGAATCAGGGATTGATGTGTTAATCATATCCACATCCAGTGAGTGTGTGTGTGTGTTTGGTATGTTTGGTGCTTCAATAGTCAAAGATTTTAGTTGTGACTCCACATTTATTGGAGCCACATCAAATTGAATTTGAGATGGTGCAGTGATTGAGTCTTTAGCTGCAGTTTGCACTATGTGTGATCCATGTGCATCCCCGAGTTTTCTAGCTTTCTTCTTTCTGGTATAAGTTTGGGGTGAATCAGTATCCCTAACCCTTTTGATATGTGCTCCTGGTTAGGAGCTTGTTTCAATAAGTGCATCCTTTTGAGAGGATGAAACTAGAGATGTGCTAATTTTCTTATTAATCTCCATAGTTTATTGGGAAACTGTGGTGTGGCTTGGTTTGGGTACACTCATCTCTCCATCCTTATCCTTAGGGTTTCTTTTATTTTCACCTTGTCCCTCACCTATCTTACCACCCTTCACACTCCCCTCCCTGGTTTTGGTGGATTTTAAAACTAGCATCTTTTGAGACACACCAGAGTGTGGTTTCTTTGACTTGGATTTAGAAATTTTAGATTTTGTGGCTTGGGTAGGCATCTGTTGGGTCATTGAAACAGATGTCATAGCCATAGTCAATGGAAAAGAAATTTGAGAGGTAGATATAGTAGAAATAATAAAACTTACCTCATTTACCTGAGGGCCCTTCATGATAGGCAAATAGACAAGGGGCACCTCTTTGTGGTGATTGGCTCTGTTCAAATCTGCAATTACTCTTCTTTTTTGAACCCAACAATCCAGTTTGTTGGTTGGGTTCTCAATCACAAGATCCTCACAGAGATACTTAGCAATAATCATAAGAAATCTAGCACAATAGACACTTCTAGATCTCTTTTTAAGTTCCCCTAACTTGTAGCCTAACTCAAACATGACAGCATCACTAAAATTGTAGAAATTATCAGTAATTAGCATGTTAAGCATAGCAGTATTGACATAATCAAAGTTACTTACTTTACCAGAAAACACTTTGGTAACTATATAACACGGATAACTCCACTCTTTCCTAAGACCTAGCCTTCTAATCTCACTTAACTTAGTGGTAGGAAGTGCATAGCCAATAGTATTAAGCAAGTTAACTAAATTAGCATTTGTGTGTCACTTAGTAGTAGTGTTATCAGGAATTCGAAAGCATGCTTGGATAGTGTCACTGTTAATGCAGAATTCCTTACCTTTAATGGTGAAAGTTATGATTTTTTTAGTTGCTTGGTACACGGCAGTAGTCCACATCTCTTCCATAACTTCACAATAGATTGTGGGTGATTCCAGCATAGCATAACTGAGCTTGCATCCCTTCACAAAATCCATCATTTTGTGATAGTCCTCAGAGGCTGGAATTTCTTTGTTCACAAGAGCTACGAAATTGTTCTTCTCATAGATGAATCCTGACTGAGATATAATATTGACTACTGGTGCCATTGTTAAAGTAAAGAAAATTGCAGAAAGAAAGGGGTTTTGCTTTGAGAGAGAAAAGAACAGTTAATTGCTGTAGAGAGAGATAAAAGCAAAAATAAACTGAATTTAGGCTTTTATGTACTCCCAAATAAAATAAGATAAAAATTAAAGATAAAAATTAAAGACCTAATGAGAACTGCCCAAAATAGCCGTTTAAAAATAAAATAAACTGTCAAAATTCTGTCAATTATCCGTCGTGATATACTTACATATTGTAAGTATATCTGATGGATAATGTTTAGAACTTTAACGGTTAAGATGTAGACAATTCGATGGATGAGAATAAAGCAATTATCGGTTGGGTATAAAATAATCCAGAAAGGTAATTGATTTTTACCAAGCTATTCTATTTCGACGGATGATCAAACTCGATGGATAATGAACATCCGTCGAGATGTAAATTTTGACTTTGCCAAAATTTCATCAAAACAGAAAATCAATTAAGTTTCTGGCTGCATTTCAACTTGCAAAATTATCAGAAATAATTTAAGAATAGTTAAGCATACCTAACTCACTTACCAACCTAATAAAGGTTTATTCATCAAGTGGCTTGGTAAAGATATCTACAAGTTGCTTTTCACTTGAAAGTTGGAACAAAATGAAGTTCCACTGTACCATTCATCACATGTTCCCTAATAAAGTGGTACTTGATGTCTATGTGCTTTGTTCTTGAATGTTGTACTGGATTTTCAGTGATGGCAATTGCACTTGTGTTATCACAAAAAATAGGAATTATGTCCACTTGCAGACCATAGTCCCACAGTTGGTTTTTCATCCATATAATCTGTGCACAGCAACTACCAGCAGCAATATACTCAGCTTCGGTTGTAGAATTAGAAACTGAATTTTACTTTTTACTGAACCAGGATACCAGCTTGCTTCCTAAAAATTGACAGGTTCCTGTTGTACTTTTTCTATCAATTTTACAACCTGCATATTCTGTATCTGAATAACTAGTGAGATCAAAACCAGAATCTCTAAGGTACTAAATGCCAAGTTTTGGTGTGCCCTTGAGATATCTGAAAATTCTCTTAATAGCTACTAAATGAGATTTTCTAGGATCAGCCTGAAATCTAGCACAGAGATAAGTAGCAAACATTATATCTGGCCTACTAGTTGTTAAGTACAGAAGTGAGCCAACCATACCTCTATAGCTTGAAATATCCACAGACTTTTCAGTTATATTTAATTCAAGTTTAGTTGTAGTAGCCATGGGAGTTTTTGCAGATGTGCAATCCATAAGATCAAACTTCTTTAAAAGATCATAAATATATTTGGTTTGACTAATGAATATTCCATCACTAACTTGCTTAACTTGTAAACCAAGAAAGTAAGTTAGTTCTCCCATCATGCTCATTTCATACTTACTTTGCATCAATTTGGCAAAATTTTTGCAAAGTTTTTCATCTGTAAAGCCAAATATAATATCATCTACAATAATTTGAAAAAGTATACTAGAGCCATTTATATTTCTAAAGAATAAAGTTTTGTCAACAATACCTCTTCTGAAGTAATTTTCTAAGAGAAACTTTGACAAAGTATCATACCAGGCTCTAGGTGTTTGCTTCAATCCATAAAGTGCTTTCAAAAGATAGTAGACATATTCTGGAAAATTTGGATCTTCAAAACCAAAAGGCTGACTAACATAGACTTCCTCCTCCAAATCTCCATTCAGAAAGGCACTTTTGACATCCATTTGATAGACCTTGAAATTGGCATGAGCTGCATAGGCTAAGAAAATTCTGATGGCTTCAAGTCTTGCAATAGGAGCAAAAGTTTCATCAAAATCTATTCCTTCTTATTGACAGTAGCCCTTAGCAACCAATCCAGCTTTGTTCCTGACAACTATGCCATTTTAATCCATCTTGTTTCTGAATACCCACTTGGTGTCAATTAGATTCTTTACTTTGGACTTGGGTACCATATTCCATACCTTGTTCCTTTCAAATTGGTTTAGCTCCTCTTTCATAGCTAGAAACCAATCACGATCCAACAGAGCCTCTTCTACCTTCTTTGGTTCTTCCTTTGAAAGAAAGCTGATATATAGACATTCTTCTTGAGTTGCTTTCCTTGTTTGAACTCTACTAGATGCATCACCAATAATGAGCTCAAAAGGGTGATCTCTAGTCCATTTTCTCTGTCGAGGTAGATTAGCTCTAGATGAAGAGGCCTCATCATTGTCTTGATGTGTGACTGAGTTTTGATTAGAAGAAACTCCCCCTGAGTTTGTGAATTTTTGATTTGAAGAAGGAGTTCTTTCTGTAAGTGATATGTTTTGACTCTCAGCTTCTCTCATTGTTTCGACGGATAATGCACTTTGTATCTCTACAGATGAAGTTAATTGTCTACCGACGGATGATGCATTATGCAACTTGACTGATGCTGAATTTTGTGCATCATTGGAGGTAGTCTTTTATGCATTATCCTTAGCCACTGTTTCTTGATCACTATCATCATCAATGTCTTCAAAAATCATCTCCACGCTGTCAAATTTGAGGCTCTCGTGGAAATCTCCATCTTGCAGTCCTTCAATATTTTTATCATCAAACACAACATGTACATATTCCAAAACAATATTGGTTCTTATATTGTAGACTCTATATACTTTTCCAACAGCATATCCAACAAAAATTCCCTCATCTACTTTGGCATCAAACTTTCCAAGTTGATCAGTTTGATTCCTTAAGATATAACATTTACAGTCAAAGACATGTAGAAAGTTTAATATTGGCTTCCTGTTCTTGAACAACTGGTAGGGAGTCATGCATTTGGCTTGATTGACCAAAGAAATATTCTGAGTGTAGCATGTAGTATTTACAGCTTCAACCCAAAAATTTGTTGGTAACTTTGATTCTTTGAGCATTGTTCTTGCAGCTTCAATAAGAGACCTGTTCTTTCTTTCCACCACTCCATTTTGTTGTGGAGTTCTGGCTGCTGAAAACTTATGCATGATCCCATTCTCTTCACAAAATAATCTCATCACAGAATTCTTGAACTCAGTCTCATTGTCACATCTAATTCTTCTTACTTTGAAATCAGGATGATTGTTGACTTGCCTTATGTGATTGATGATGATTTCACTAGCTTCATCTTTGGATTTTAAGAAAAATGTCCAAGAGAACTTTGAGAAATCATCTACAATTACTAGGAAATATCTCTTCTTTGAAATGGACAACACATTGACCGGTCCAAACAAATCCATGTGCAACAATTGCAAAGGTTCTTCAATAGTTGAATCAGGCTTCTTTCTGAATGATGCTTTAATCTGATTTCCTTTCTGGCAGGCATCACATAATCCATCCTTTGAAAACTCCACTTATGGAATACCTCTAACCAAATCTTTCTTGACTAGCTCATTCATGGTCTTGAAGTTTAGATGGGACAGCTTCTTGTTCCGTAGCCAACTTTCATCTTGACTTGTCTTGCTAAATAGACAAGTGATAGGTAGGTTCTGCATTTGATGAGTTAAAATCAGCTAAGTATGCGTTTCCTTTTCTCACCCCAGTGAGAACCACTTTGTTGCTTCTCTTATTGGTCACAACACAGGCTTCAGGATTGAAAGTGACTGAGTTGCCCTTGTCACAAAGCTGGCTGATACTCAACAAATTATGCTTGAGTCCATCCACTAGGGCAACTTCTTCAATGATGACATTGTCCTTTGAAATCAAGCCATATCCCAGTATAACCCTTGTTGTCATCTCTAGAGGTGATACTTGGGCCAGCTCTTTCCTTGAACCCAGTGAGCGGGGTAGAATCTCCAGTCATGTGCCTTGAGCACCCACTATCCAAATACCAAAGATTCTTTCTGTTTCCCTACACAAAACAAAACTAAATTAAGTTGATTTTGGTACCTAAGTTTCCTTGGGTCCCGCCTTGTTAGCCTTTTTCTTTGATTTCTTAGGTTTGACCTCATTTGACTTAGATATTTCAAATTCATCCATAGTCATTTGAGTTGAACCTTTGAAACCATTCATTAAATCAGAATTATCATGCACATTTTGATTAACAGAAAAAGGCATGCTATGTGAAAACATGTTATTCCAGTAAGGCATGCTAAATGGCATTTGAGGCATACTAAATGCAGCATCATATGGATTAGGTGCAAATGGCAAGTTAGCAAATTGTGCATTCATATTCTGTGAAGGCAAGGCATTCATAGACATGGAAGGCATGTTGGTAAATGAAGGAGGTGCAGACATAGGAGTAGGCATAACAAGTTTGCAATTAACAGACAAATGATTAACACTACCACACTTAATACATAATTTTCTTGGAGCATATTTATCAGGTGTATAGTTATTATGTTTGTTAATTCCTACCTTCCCATTTCTGTTGTTTTTCCTTTTTGATTCTTCTTTAACCTCAATCTTATCTAATCTGTCATTCAATTGCTTGATAGACAGATGACCAATATTGACTCTTTTTTCTTTTCTCACTTGACTTGATTCTCGTGGAATAAAGTTTTTAAAAACTGATCCATATTTATCATTCAACTTAGCTAACTTAGCTAACTTAGCTTTGCTAACTGGCTTACTAACATTCGATGGATGTGGCTTATTGTCTTTCGACGGATAATCTTTTTGATTATTCGACGGATAACTTTCATCATCCATCGAATCCACATCTATTGAAAGTCCTTAAAACCGGAATGGAATCAAGCTTCTCTTTGCTCCTTGTCCAGGCTACATCACAAAAGGATTCTATACCTTGAACTTTAGTAATTTGAGCATGGACATCTCTAGATGATTTCCATGCCTTAATTACTTTTTGTTCTCGTTCAATTTGCTTTCTTAAAATCTCCTCTTTCTTTAAGGATTATGTTAGTTAATCTTTAGCAACCTTGCATTCTAATTTCAATTTTTCAAACTCAATAAATTGAGTCTCTTGCACATTATTCCTCTTACTTAAAAACACATTGTTCTCCTTAATTTTACTGTTTTCTTTGGTGAAAGAGTTAAGTGTAACACGCAAGTGATATAGTTAAGTAGACATGTCATTTATGGCATCATTACACTCAGCTTTAGATAAATGAGCTAGGTTTGTTGTGATTACCTGATTGCTTGATGAACTGGTTTCTATTTCATCTGATTTGGCCATAAGTGCAAGGTTGACATAGTTTATTTCTTCATCTTCATCCAATCCATCTGCAGCCCAGTCATTTTCTTGTGTAATGAAAGCCCTTTCCTTTTACTTGAGTAACTCAAAGTATTTTTGCTTGTAATCAACAGGCTCAAACTTCTTTTTGCCAGAATCAAGCTTTCTGCATTCACTTGTAAAATGACCTGCCAAGCCACACTTGAAACACTTGAATTTAGATTTATCAACCATGTTTCTGTTTGACTTAGCTGCTCTAAAATTCTTCTTGAATTTGAGCTTGGCAAATCTCCTAGATAAGAATGCTAGATGCTCATCTATATCATCCATGTCATCTTGGCTCAACTGTTCTTCATTTTCAGCTACCAGCCCTTTACCCTTGCTCTCACAAACCTTTGAATTTGATGCAGATTCCACAGCTTCAACCTTCATCTCCTTTTCCTTCTCTAGCTCAGCAATTAGTGCAACGGATCCTCTTTTCTTCCTTCCTTTCTCCATCCTCTCATCTTTCTCTATTTCAAGCTCATAGGTCTTTAGAATTCCATACAGTCTTTCCAAAGTGAATTCCTTGTAATCTTGAGAATTTCTTAAAGAGACTGTCATGGCCTTCCATTCCTTTGGCAGAGATCTAAGGAATTTAAGGTTTGAGTCTTTTGTTTGATAGACCCTTCCATGCAACTTGAGAGCATTCAACAGCTTTTAAAATCTACTAAATATATCAGTGATTGATTCACTTTCTTCACAGTGAAAATGCTCATATTGTTGAATCAAGAGTTGCATCTTGTTCTCCCTGACTTGCTTAGTACCATCACAAATAATTTGAATTGTGTCCCAAACCTCTTTAGCTGTTTTACAGTTTATGATGTTGTCAAACATATCACCATCAACACCATTAAACAGTATATTCATGGCCTTTTTATCTTTCCTGACTTGCTCAATGTCTGGATTAGACCATTCATGTCTAGGCTTTGGAACTGATGGTTCATTCCCTGTAGCAGCTCTCATAGGGACACGAGGACCTCTTTCAATGTAGTCCGCATAAGCTTCATCTTGAGAGAGAAGATGTAGGTGCATCTTCACCTTCCAGTGGTGATAGTTGTCTTTGTCCAGAATTAGAATTTTTACTCCAACATCCTTTTTGTTCATCTTGTTGATTGTTGTGATCTTTACACTCTTTGTACTTATGAGCTTGCTCTGATACCAATTGTTATTCCCAAAAAATGCAACAAGAATTACAGAAGGGGGGTTGAATATAATTCTGGCTCCTTTTTGATTTTAAGATTGTTCTTACTTAATATATATATATACATTGTTTGATTTTGCAAGAAGTGTGGAATGAAACTTGAATTGAAATCAAAACACAAAGTAATAAAACACAAAGCTTTAAAACTTTTTGGGGGATTTGAACTTATCCACCAGAAATATATAGTAGTATGAGAACTTTGTGATGCTTGAATAACACACATCTGCTTACAAGAGAACTTACAAACTTACAGAGGAATTCCTAACATATACAGCTTTATCTCTCTCTCTGAAAATAATGTTTACTCAGTTATATATTCTACTTGCTACTCTTGGTTTATATATAACCAAGTTACATGATAGTAAGATAAGATAATAAAACAAAATTATATCTAGTCTAACTTCATAATTCTACATTACTCTATCCAACACTTTGAATATCTTCATATTTGCATGGAAATGGTAATGCTTCTTTGTTCTCTGAATCCTGCAATTAGGCTGCCACATTCCATTTGCAAACACCCGACGCATATGACTGTGTTGTCACTGTCAATTACTAATTTGAATATTATCATCCGTCGGGATTATGTTAATCATCCGTCGGGAGCCTTGTTGATTATCCGTCAGGAGCCTTTGTAGATCATCCGTCGGGAGTCTTTCTGTCACTTGACTTTATTTCACGTATACATAATTACAAGACATCTTATATTTACATTTAGCCAACCTATTCTACATATCAATCTAGTAGTCAACATGACTTGAGAATCCTACAGTGTATACTTAGCTAACACATTGTTGTTTGCAGAAATATGCTACAATACTTATTGTTACATAAGCTACACTCTCGATGGATGTCAAATTGTCATCCGTTAGGACTATAAAGTTCATCCGTCGGGACTATATTAAAACATCTGCCGAGAGCTACAAAAATACTAAGTTAAATCTACTAAGGTGTTTTGTTCAACTTATCATCAAGTTCACAACATATTTCTAACAGTAGAAATCAGCTTAGATGATTTTATTTCCTTGGATTTTAGAATCTTATGGATAATTAAAAACTTATTTTAAGTATGAATAAAATTTGGATTTTTAGCTTAACATTTAAGTGTAGTTTATTATGTGAAAAATTGGGGTATTATAGTTGGTTTTCAAAGCCTATGTTAGCTTCCTGTAGACTGCCTTTTAGGCGTGACCTGTGAGCTGAGAGTTTTAAAAATATTGATATTTTATTGTGATATTTCTAGATGGCATATGAATACGTTAAGGTTGAGATGTCTAACATAGAAGATCCTATTGATAGTTCACCACCACCTTCATCAAATTATGACCCTGGGCTCCGATAGTAACGATTTTGTGAACAATTTTGACCATCTTCCGATAGTGATGATTTTATTCATGAAAATCCCGGAGAAATCATTAATAATAGTACTAAAAAGTCTGGCCTTGAAATTGAAGTTGAAAGTCTTCGAGCTGATTTAAAGGAGGCAAATTGGAAATTAGATAGAGTTGAACATCAATTGTTTCTTTTACGGCATAATTTAATGGATGGATGTCAAAGATTTCATAACACTTCGCTAAGTTGTAGATGTACTAGTAAGAGGAATAAGAAATATATAAAGAGTTTTTCAAAAGGAGATGCATGTTGAAGTTCAACGAAACGTTACCGCAATAGGAAATGTTTTGAGGGATGAAAATCCTTGTGAGTATCCATTATCAACAAGTTCCTCACCTTCGGATAACTACTCATCAGATTAGGTTTCTTTGTTAGTGAAACTGAAGTCATGTATAATAGAAAACATCAATAATAAAGAATAAATTCCTATTTAGACTGTAGAGCGTCTTTTTTTATTTAGCATTTTACTTTGTTGAGTAGGAAAAAATCATTGTATTATTTATAGGTTTATATTAATAAAATATTTTTGATTTATGTAGTTATTTGCATATTTTATCATTTCTACTGTGATTAAGTTTTAAATAAATAATGTAGGAACCATGTATCGTCAGAATACTAACAACGTGTTAACTCAATTGACGGAAACATCGACAACGTTAACTGGGAATCAACAAGGTGCACCCAGGAGCTTGATTTCTGAATTTTAGAAGTTAAGTCCTATCATTTTTCAAGGATCCACAAATCCTTCAGAAGTGGATAAGTAGCTACAAGAAATGGAGAAGATTTTTAATTTGTTAGGGAGTACAAACGAACAAAAGTTAGTTTGGCAAGCTACCAACTCGAGGGATAGCCTATGATTGGTGGCTTATGGAGAAAAGGCGTGTTGAAGTCAATGGGGAAGGGGATGCCCAAGCATACAATTGGGAAACTTTTAAGGAGTCATTTCAGGACAAGTACTTTTCTAAAACGATTCGGGTTAAGTTGGAGCGTGATTTTATAAGATTGGAGTAAGGAGAAAAATAAGATGTCTCAAAATATGAAGCTGAATTTGCCCGTTTAGCCAAATATGCGCCATCATTGATCGAAGACAAGGTTAGTAGGGCACGTAGGTTTGAAGAGGGGCTACGAAGTGAGATAAGGAGGCATGTGTCGGCATTTGAACTAGGTAGTTACATGATTGTATTGAACAAAGCTTTAGTAGTGGATAGAGGATTGATGATAGAGGACGGAAAGAAGGACTTTGAGTCTAAGAAAAGAGCAGAACCTGCAAGTGTATTCAACGAGAGTGGACCTTCTAGGAAGTTCAATAATCAAGGTAACTTTCATCGATGTGAATCGGGAAATAAGCTTTCATGCTTCAGATTTGGAAGGAATCACTTGGACAAGGATTGTCGCTGAAATACCGGAGTTTGCTTCAGTTGGGGCGAGTTTGGGCATAAGGTTGCAGAGTGTCCTAAACGAGATACTTCAAGGGACGGGGACAACAGGAATAAGGGCACTATAGTCGCGCTTGGAACGAACTACAGACGCGTCTGTCAGCTTCCCATAGGGCCAAACACATATTAAGGTATGCAATTATTTCTATTTTATTTATTTCTTAAATGGATATGTT
Source organism: Apium graveolens (assembly GCF_009905375.1). NCBI lineage: Eukaryota > Viridiplantae > Streptophyta > Magnoliopsida > Apiales > Apiaceae > Apium > Apium graveolens. The sequence continues at coordinate 190,757,413 of NC_133653.1, read as the reverse complement.
ACGCGACTTTTTGAAATTTGTATATTTTTATATATTTAAATTTGGGGACCAAATTTTTTAAGGTGGATAGAATGTAATAACCAGTGTTTTTCTTCGTTAAAAAAGTATATTTATATGACTTAAGTTAATTGTAGTTGTAAAAACAAATATTTTATAATTTGAATGGGTTCATATATATATACATGCACGGTTTTGAAAATATAGATTTGAATAATACATTTCTTTATGTTCTAAAATATCTTTAAAACAATAATATATTATTTTATATGTTTATATGTCTATTTTACTTTGTCAAAAATACGTTACTCAAAGATAAGATATGGGTCATTTTGAAATAGTTGGTGATAACTAAGCGTCATATTAGGAGTGCACTACATCAAATTTGTAAATAAATATACGTATCTCAGCTCGTTTATTTCTTGCACAACATCTTCTTTAGCATGTACTCCATATTCTCTCTGTTTTCTTTTAGCTTTCTTTTAAAATAAATTTTATTACCTTTTATACTCACTTTAATATATTTAATTTATATAGCTGCCAAGTTCTTTCAAATACTTATTTATATATGCATATTTGTTGATTTGATGCAATAAGTGATTCATACATGCTATAAGATATTGATATTTGTTAACTAGTTCATATGTACTTGGTATGTAATTTATTAAATATTTAAATACCATATTTTTAAATTAGTCATTGATGATTTATGATAGGAATCTTATGATTTTATTAAATTATGTAGGTGTCTGCAAAGTATCAGGTAATGATCTATGTTGTCATTTGATACAATTATATACACTTGTGCAGAAATCTGTTTTATTATATTATTATTATTTTATATAGTATGTTCACTAACTTGCATATTTTATTATTTTTATTATGATTGTTATGTATTATTATCATTATTGCTATTATTATATTATCTACTATTATTATATATTATCTGATTTTGGTAGTCATAGATAATTTATTAGTGAATGTTAAAAGAAATGAATACCACGAAGGAAAATTTATGATTATACCTCCTGAGCCAGAGCATGTCGCTTAAATACGGTTTACCTTGTTTCACGTGGTTTGCAGGCTATTGCGTGAACCCGTGGGGTTTACTCAGTGCGCACCCGAATGGTAGCGGCTGCGGGTTCCCCACGATAAAAATAAGAAAATGAATTCATATTGGTTTGACATGATATTATACTAAATATATTATGTATAGACTTTATTAATATTCTTATTAATTTTATGTTAGTCAAAGTAAATTTTATACATGTTTTTATTATTTATTTTTCAAAATGTTATACATCTAGTAAGTTTAATGTGCCTGGTAACGTGTGTATATTTTTTTATCTTATGTAAAAACTATTTATGTGTTACTATTATATTTCGCTTAATTTATATATTATGGTAGAGTCAGTAAGTATTTTATTTGTAAGTATTTTATTTGATTTGATTAATGAAAAACTATTGTTAATTATTTATTATTTTACACTATCTAACTTATGCTTTAAAATCTTAAAGTTTATCCCCTTGTACTCTGTTTTGTTGTCAGCCTACTATGTTTCTACTGTCAGCCTATTACTCTATTTTTGTTGTCAGCCTATTACTCTATTCTTTTTGTGAACATGTTAATGTACATAATTCTAGTATGTATTAATCTACCTGACCGTGACACTGTCGCTCAACATGATATTTTCCCACGTTGATTAATGTGTTTGCCTTACTTGTATAAATTAGGTTAGTATTTGTTTTTGTTCACTTTAATATAGAAATCACTTAATATATATATAATGAAAGGTGGAGCTTATTTATCAAATTCGTGTCTAAACCTGATAATGTGAAGGGTATGAAACACACTAGTTATGCACCAACGGCAACGGTACCACAAGAGAAAAGATGGGTCATGAATTACAAAGTCTGCAAAGTGTCTGCAATATAAGTCAATCATTTCAACAACATAAAAATGAGAAACAAAGAAATGCCAACCAAGTATAACACACTGCCAACAAAGCCAAGCATGTTCCACTGCCGACTTTCTAACCCACCCAGCCCACCAACCCACTCAACGTCAACAGCCTAGACAATCAAGAATTCTCTTCTTCTACCCCATGATAACTCTTATATATAAGAATTCTTTTTAACTGGTATATATAGAAATTACTTGGCAATATTTTGAACCGTTATTAGCACAGTAAGATAAGTAACTCTTCACACTTTATTATATTTTGAAATCTTTTAAATATTTTTGCACAACTTTTATTTTAAAATTATAGATCAAGTACCATGTTTTAGATATAAGAATTCCCAATGACCTCTAAATTATAAACCAGTTAGTAATTACGTATAGGTTCGGAACTAGCCCATGATACCCTACTAGGGAGTGCTACTTATGATGCATTCAGAATCGCACACTCTGTGATACCTTATTAAGGGGCGCATTATTGATAGGAATTATGAACCTATGATACTGTGCCACCAGATATTTGTGACATTAGCGATCTGTGGAATTAACTTATATTTTATGGATTTTGGATCATGATTTTGGTTTTATAAAAATTATGAATTACTTGATACACTAGTGTATAATTGTTTTCTTGCTGGGCTCTTTGGCTCGTTACTTATAAATTTTCAGGTGCTTAGCTTTTAGGATATTTTTAAGGTGGACTTGATTTGATCTTACTTTGGAATAATATTTTAGTGATTATGTTTGTACTAGAGCTGTGTCTCCCATGATTTGACTATATTTTCAGCTTAGATAATTCTATTTTTGTCTTGCATTTTAGAATCTTAAGGACAATTAGAAACTTATTTTAAGTTTGAATCAAATTTGGAGTTTTAGCTTAATATTAAGTGTAGTTTATTGTGTGAAAAGTTGGGGTATTATATTTGGCATTTAGAGCCCATGTTAGCTTCCTGTAAACTGCCTTTTAGGCATGATCTGTGAGCTAAGAGTTTTAAAAATATTGATATTTTATTGTGGTATTTGTAGATGGCAGATGAATACGTTGAGGTTGAGATGTTTGACATAGAAGATCCTATTGATAGTTCGCCACCACCTTCATCAAATTATGACCCTAGCTCCAATAGTGATGATTTTGTGAACAATTTTGACTAAGCTTCCGATAGTGATGGTCCTATTCATGAAAATCATGTAGAAACCATTAATAATAATACTAAAAAGTATGACCTTGAAATTGAAGTTGAAAGTCTCCGAGCTGATTTAGAGGAGGCAAATTGAAAATTAGATAGAGTTTAACACTAATTATTTCTTTTATGTCAGAATTTGATAGATGGATGTCTAAGATTTTGTAACACTTCGTTAAGTCGTAGATGTACAGGTAAGAGGAATTAAAAATATATAAAGAGTTTTTCAAAGGAGATGTACTAGCACCGATACGTGTAAAGACATGTTGCCTAGGTGACTCAATCTGAAACTAGTCGGTGACCCGACGATGCAATGGGAGCATGAAAAATGCTGGAAAAGATTTGGAGTTTCAATCTGATTCCAAAGACTTTGTGTAAAAATTAGTTCATGATTCCTTATTTGAAATGCCCGAAACCCCGAAAAACGGAGTTAGCCTTGAAGGAAGTACATGAGAAGAACCGTAGACTACACTCGGGGGGCAAGGCTGTCGCTCAAAATGTAGCCTATTTAGGGTATATTGGTCGGAGATGATGGCAGATGACAAAGCTAATGAGAAGAAAATATGATTGATAATTGAAGCACGCACATAGCCAACGCCCAAAGGCAGTTCCTAATAATAACCATAAGTTACTTCATTAGGTGGATTGAGGCTAAACACATAGCTATGATAACCACCAAACAAGTGACACAATTTCCGTAAGAAAGTGTGATACATGAATATGGACTTCCGCGAATCCCACTGGAGGATGATGAACATCAGCTCAACGACAAGGATTTAAAAAAATACTAACAACGTGTTATATCAATTGGCGGAAACATTCACAAAGCTAGTGGGGAATCAACAAGGTGGACCTAGAAGCTTGATTTTTGAATTTAAGAAGTTAAGTCCTCCCATTTTTTAAGGATCCACAAATCCTTTAGAAGTGGATAAGTGGCTACAACAGATGGAGAAGATCTTGATTTGTTAGGGAGTACAAACGAACAAAAAATTAGTTTGAAAAGCTACCAACTTCGAGGGAGTGCCTATGATTGGTGGCTTATAGAGAAAAGGCGTGTTGAAGTCAATGGGGAAGGGGCTGCCCAAGCATACAATTCGGAAACTTTTAAGGAGTCATTTCAGGATAAGTACTTTCCTAGAATGATTCAGGTTAAGTTGGAGCATGATTTTATAATGTTGGAGCAAGGAGAAAAATAAATTATCTCAGAATATGAAGCTGAATTTTCCCGTTCAGCCAAATATGTGCTATCTTTGGTTGTAGACGAGGTTAGTAGGGCACGTAGGTTTGAAGAGGGGCTACGAAGTGAGATAAGGAGGCATGTGTCAGCATTTGAACTAAGTAGTTACAGGATGGTATTGAACAAAGCTTTAGTAGTGGAGAGAGGATTGATGATAGAGGGCGGAAAGAAGGACGTTGAGTCTAAGAAAAGAGCAGAGCCTGCAAGTATATTCAATGAGAGTGGACCTTCAAGGAAGTTCAATAATCGAGATAACTTTCATCGATGTGAATCGAGAAATAAGATTTCATACTTCAGATATGGAAGGAATCTTTTGGACAAGGATTGTCGCTTAAATATCAGAGCATGCTTCATATGTGGCGAGTTTGGGCATAAGGTTACAGAGTGTCCTTAACTAGATACTTCAAGGGAAGGGGATAAACAAGAATAAGGGCACTCTAGCCGCTCTTGGAATGAACTCTGTAAGCGTGTTTAAGCTTCCTATAGGGCCAAACACATATTAAGGTACGCAATTATTTCTATTTTGTTTGTTTCTTAAATGGATATGTTATGTGACTTTTTGGAATTTGTATATTTTTATATATATTTATTTATTGGGACCAAATTTTTTAAGGTGGGTAGAATGCAATAACCGGTGTTTTTCTTTGTAAAAAAAAGTATATTAATGTGACTTAAGTTAATTGTAGTTGTAAAATAAATATTTTATAATTTGAATGGGTTCATATATATGCATGCAAGGTTTTAAATATATATATTTGAATAATACATTTCTTCATAATCTAAAATATCTTTAAAATAATTACATATTATTTTATATGTTTACATGTCTATTTTACTTTGTCAAGAACACGTTACTCGGAGATAAAATATGTGTCATTTTGAAATAGTGGGTGATAATTAACTGTTATATTAGAAGTGCACTACGTCAAATTTGTAAATAAATATACGTACCTCGGCTCATTTATTTCTTACACAGCACCTTCTTTAGCAGGTACTCCTCATTCTCTCTTTTTTTGTTTAGCTTGCTTTTAAAATATGGGTTTTTTACCTTTTTATACTCACTTTAATATATTTAATTTATATATCTGTCAAGTTCTTTCAAATGCTTATTTATGTGTGCATACTTGCTAATTTAATGTAATACGTGATTTATACATTTATTAGATATTTTTTTTAATCGTGTAACCCGCAGCCGCTACCCTTTGGGTGCGCACTGGGTAAACCCTACGGGCTCACGAATAGCCTGCAAACCACATGAACCAAGGTAAACTGCATTTAAGCGACACGCTCTGGATCAGGAGGCATAATCATAAATTCTCCTCCCGTGAGATTCGAACCTATGACCAAGATGATAGTTATCCCCTTTTTAACCAACTGAGCCAACCCTTGCGGGAATGTATTAGATAATTGATATTTGTTAATTAGTTCATATGCACTTGGTATGTGATTTGTTAAATATTTAAATACCATATTTTTAAATTAGTCATTGATGATTTATAGTAGGAATCTTATGATTTTATTAAATTATGTAGGTTTCTGCAAAGTATCAGGTTAATGATTTATGTTGTCATTTGATACAATTATATACACATGTGCATGACTCTGTTTTATTATAATATTATTATTTTATATAGTATATTAAATAACTTGCATATTTTATTATTATTATTATGAATATTATGTATTGTTATAATTATTTATATTATTATATTACCTACTATTATTTTATATTATCTAAGTTTGGTAGTCATAGATAATTTATTAGTGAGTGTTAAAAAAAAGAATTCGTATTGTTTTGAAATGCTATTATACTAAATATATTATGTCTAGAATTTAATAATGTGCTTATTAATTGTATGTTATTTAAAGTAAAGTTTGTGCATATTTTTATTATTTCTTTTTTAAAGTGTTATACATCTGGTAAGTTTAATGTGCCTGGTAATGTGTGTATATTTTTTTCATCTTATGTATAAATTATTTATGTGTTACTAATGTATTTGGCTTAATTATATATTATGGTAGAGTCAATAAGTATTTTATTTGATTTGATTAATGAAAAACTATTGTTAATTATTTATTATTTTACACTATCTAAATTATGCTTTAAAATCTTAAAATTTATCCCTTTGTACTATGTTTTGTTGTCAGCCTACTATGTTTCTGTTGTCAGCCTATTACTCTGTTTTTGTTGTCAGCCTATTACTCTGTTCTTTTTGTGAGCATGTTAGTGTACATAATTCTAGTATGTATTAATCTACATGACTGTGACACTGTCGCTCAACATGATATTTTCCCGCGTTGATTAATGTGTTTGCCATACTTGTATAAATTAGGTTAGTAATTATTTTTGTTTGGTTCACTTAAATATAGGAATTACTTGACAATATTTTGGACAGTCATTAGCACAGTAAGGTAAGTTAACTCTTCACACTTTATTTTATTTTAAAATCTTTTAAATATTTTTGCATAACTTTTATTTCAAAATTATGGATCAAGTACCATGTTTTAGATATAAGAATTCCCAGTGAGCTCCGATTTATGAACCAATTAGTAATTGCATATAATTCCGGAACTAGCCTATTATACATTACTAGGGAGTGTTACTTATGATGCCTTAGGGAGCGCATACTCTATGATTCTATGAACCTATGATTCTGTGTCTCCAGATATTTGTGACCTTAGCAAACTGTGGAATTAACTTATATTTTATGGATTTTGGAAAATGATTTTGGTTTTATAAAAATTATAAATTACTTGATCCACTAGTGTATAATTATTTTCTTACTAGACTTTTTCGCTCATTACTTACAAATTTTCAGGTAATTAGCTTTTGGGATATCTTTAAGGTGGACTTGATTTGAGTTTGCTTTGGAATAGTTTTAGTGATTATATTTGTATTGGAGCTGCATCTCCCAGGATTTGACTATATTTTCAGCTTAGATGATTTTATTTCCTTCTTGGATTTTAGAATCTTATGGACAATTAGAAACTTATTTTTAAGTATGAATAAAATTTGAAGTTTTAGCTTAATATTTAAGTGTAATTTATTTTGTGAAAAGTCGGGGTATTATATCTTTGATCCCACTTGGTGTTCATTTTCTATTTGCTTTCACTAATTTGACCTATCCAGACAAATTGTCGGCCTATGAATATGGTTTCGTTCCTTTCGGTGATGCCAGAAGTCGTTTTGATAAACGATTTTAACAGCCCCCAACTAGTAGTATGGGGCAGGTGCTTGTGATCAATTGCCTTGAGTATGAGGAATCCCATAAAAATGAAAAGTATGGGATTTTACGAATATCTTTCTATCAATAGATATAAATGAGTGTTCAATATAGGGTGCTAGTGGTTGACTAATAGAATATAAAGTCTAGGCTCTTCTTCTGACGATCTAGTCACGGGTTTACACATCTCGGTGAGTGAAAGATTTGTCCATGGGTCTATGTTGAAAGCTTCTGTAGTAGAACTCATTTGAAGGGCCCGGTGGTCTTAAGAATGGTTCAGGTGGGAGATTTTTCTTAAGAATAAAGAAGGCGAGTAGAATCCAATTCATATTTATTTTAACAGAAGAGCGATCCAATACTAAGACGTCCATAACTCAAACTTATATATATACATCTACAAGGTTGAGAAGTGTTTCGTCTAGGAAATATAGCTCATCAACGCATACATACATCCATACCGGATCTGACCAACTGCCAATCCTACCTCCTTTACGTTCTTGACAACCCATATTTGTCTCGGTATAGTATTTTAGTGGCAGGTTTCTGTCCTCTTCCTCATTACTTAAAAAAGGTGAGCCAACAGTTCAAGCACAAGATACTATCATTACCTCCTGGACAATTAGACATCTAACCCGTAATCACAATGACCTAATTATAAGAGCGAAGTTCTACCAACTATGATATAGCGCCGAATAAGCCATAGTTATATTCCCGACTTAAAATTCATAAAGGACTTTAAGGGAGATAAAATAGGGGCCCTATACCATACATCATGTTGCCTCGGGACGACTACACGTTACATCATAGTAGCACATCCAAATAGAGGCGAAAAACCCTTGTATAGGTTGGGCGTTAACACTTAATACTAAAAAAATATTAATACTTTTACTTTATTAGTGAAATTGCTTGACGACGGAAAATTTGAAAACAATCTACAAGGTCTGGTCGAATGATAGAATAATCTATGGGTTCTGAAGACACTTATGGCATTAAAGAGGGGCCCGAAGTCTACCGGAAAATGCTCCACGAGATCTCTAATATAAATGAGGATCTCGAGGAACTACCCTATAACTTCATCTAAATTAGGTACTTTTAATATATGACGTTTGATTTTTTGGCCCACATATTTAGGAGGGTTGACCACATAGCTAAAATTATTATTTTTAAGAAAAAAAAATTGAATAAAAATATGAGATCAAAACTTTTATTCACGAAACGAATTTTTCGAAAAAAAATTATTTTAACTATACAATCAAACCTCCTGATAGGGAACAAAAATAACCCTATTTGCGGAGTTAATGTCGCATTAATTAGACCTGATTTGATCAAATGAAAAACCCAATTAATGAGGCCCAAAATGCTAATTATTTATTAAATTCGTAATTAATAAGGGGGCTAATTAAACAGCCCAATAAATGTGTTCAAATAAGTAACTAATTCTACAAGAAGTAGCCAAGCAACCTAAATTCAGAAGGAAACTAATTCCTGCTTTCTAGGACTCCAAAGTCCAATCAAAGAAGGAAACTTGCCCAACATCTATATAAAAGGTCTTACCCCTTCAACTTCAGGGGGCGTTTTTCTGGACAAGAGTTTCATACGTCACCACTATGAAACCACGTTTTGGAAGACAACTTTAAGTATCGTAAAACCGCGAAGGCATCCTACAAGCCACGAGGCCATTACCTGGAACGACGTTTTAGACTCAGTCTTCGAAGGACGTGAAAGTTACTACGTCCTTGGTGAGCTCTCGCTGCCATAGCCCTGAGGGCAAGCATCACCAAGAACTACGTTTTTGACTTGATCATGGGCACACAGTAAGGTACGTAGCCATTTTGTTAGGGCAGATTGAGTTATGAAATACAACAACAGTCAAATCGAGTCTCGAAACTCACAAAACATAGCAATAAATATCGTAATAATTATAACCTAATTTTTTAACCATAACACTTCCTCCAAAACACGTGTGTCTGAAAATCAAATGTCATATGTTAAAAAGAGAGGGAGTAGCTTAAAAATGCAATTCATGCTTGACGGAAATTTGATATAATTGTATATACAAAAGAATCAAAAATAAAGAGCATGGGCGACAAGTTTTATAGCGAACCTACGTTCATACATTGCACGTTTGGATCTGAATTTATTTAACGAAAATCTACTTTTTAAATATATTTAAATAATAAAATAAAAATATTGTAATAACAACTATAAAAGGTAAAACAGGCGGGTTACAAACTAGTTTTTCAAAAAATAAAAAAAGACAATCTCACAACAGCTTTTACAACGTTCTGAACAATAAAAACCGTGATTTATTATTCGGGAAAGTATTATATATTTATAACTAATTTAATATTTTTTCCAAAAATATATTCTTCTATACGACTCCATAAATAAATTCTTATTTCTCCACACGAATGTATTAGTCTTCCTTCATCATAGTTTCGATTTAAAATTGTGAAGATCACGAAAAGTATTTTAAAAATCTCCCAAATTCAATTCTGTTTTTTTGTTTGACAAATTCTTTAATTTTGAAACTTCCCAAATTCAATTCCATATATTAATATATTAGAATTTAGAAGTGAGAAATTGAAAATAGAGCGAAAAGAAAATACTACACTGAATGACTCAAGTCAGCTAGACAGCGATGAGTTTCACGAACTCTATACTTTGGCTGCTGCTTCTAACTCTTGCTTCATTTGATCTTATTATCTCCTCCATCTACGGTATGTTTCTTCATCCGGGTTTTTTTTCTTAATTTTTTTTAATTTAATTGTGTAAATGAACTTTGATATATTAGGCTCGTGTGCTTCTCTGATGCTGTAATTTTAGAGATGCGATCTTGATTTACTGTCTTGTACTAATTTCAATTGTTGTCTTTCCCGAAAGATTATAAATTTGAATTGAATCTTTATTAGGGGTTTATTGCAATATTTGTGTTTTTTGGTTATGATTTGAAGTTTATTATCTTGGTTTATCAGAAAGTTTAAAGATTTCTGCTGTAAAATTAGATCTTTTTCATTAATTTCTCAAATTCGAACCTTATAGTGGAGAAGAAGAGCTCAATTTTGGTCTGTGATTTTGTAAGGATTGTAAGGTTTTGTGTTAGTGATCAGCATGATATGCAAATTCCAAAAAAATATCCCCCTCCCCCAATCAGTTATACCAATTGGGATCCTCCTAGGCAGAGCCGCATTGAATCATTGTAGTCTGTAGACTAGGCTATATCACTGTTGCGTGCTAGCTTAGGGCATAGGCAGATTGTCAAACTTTGTAACTTGCAGATTGTTTTCTTTCTTTTATTTGTTCTTTTGATATATTGTGTTTGGACGTTCTTTTCACAAGTTCTAAAAGTTAATTTACTTTGTATTAGGGACGTGTACTAGTCGTTTGTATGGTTCTATTTACAATATATTTTTTGATATTTAGAGCCGAGTGATAAAACCCCCGATTTTTCCAACATAGGACTGCAAATTTGTTCCTTCTTAAAATTGGATTGTTTGGAACATAATATTCAACAGCGGATTTTAGAGGTGTTAGAACTTAGAAATATGTTTATCACTCATGCTGTCTAATTGGAAAAATAGTAGTTATATATAATTCCTTAAGCTCTAATTATTTTATTCTCATTGCTTTCTGGACTCTTACAAAGTGAAGCCTGAGATCTCCTGTTTATAGGTAACTTAGAGCATCTAAACAGTATTGGGGAAGGATTTTTTGGTCTTTAAAAGAATTTTTAGCCTTGAAGGGTCTGATTTGAAATGCTTGATTCTCGCATTTCTGTCAAAAGTTTTGGACTTTTACGTAATTAAACAGACTTTCAGTGTCCACAACTATGATCAGGATGAGATGTCCTAGGATGAACACGTGAAAAATCTTTTACCAAACAGAAATAAATTTTCTTTATCTACTAGTCTTAGAGATGTACCAAAAAAAATTAGGTTAGCCTATTACAGTTGGCTGGGTCCTATGAGCCTCCACTGTCAAACTACTATCTCAATGCAGTGCTTTCTCCAGTTTAGTAAGAACCTAGAACACTAACTTTACCACTATTACTGTGAAAGGTATATTCCAGATTTTCGGCGCAAAATTTAAGAACCTACCAATCTTCCACCCCAAATCAGCTGCAATGTAATGCTCCGGTCAGTTGAAAGGAATGGATTGAAGTATTGTGAACAAATTATAGGTGAAAAAAATTGGGAGATGGTCATTTGTCCATGATGAGGTTTGTGTAGAAAATGAAAAGTAGGAATGAGACATCCATTTCAAATATGTAGGACCAAGGGATGAACAAAAACATGAATATTTACCTACAAATCTTACAAATTTCATGCATTCCTTCCAACCAAACTTATTACCATTGTTAAAAACAATTATAATCCACATAGGTTCTCTCGTTGTGGCATTTTGGTTCTCAACTTGTTGCAGATAGCCCAAATGGAGTTTGTAGGTCAATGGGTGGTCGGTTTCCCCCATACACAAATGAAGGCAAACCTCCCAGGAGAGTTAACAAGGGACCTAAAGATTTAACCCTTTGCCGGGTGTTCCGCAAAAGGACTTGTTGCGATGTAGCACAAACGCATCCAGCATTCTTGACCATCAGGAAACTAGCTTCTACCGGGGAAGCAAGTGAAGATTGCCTGCAGTTATGGGAATTATTGGAGTGCTCTATCTGTGACCCAGAAGTTGGTGTACAATCTGGCCCTCCTCTAGTATGTTCCAGTTTCTGTGATAGAGTGTATGAGGCATGCTCTAGTGCATATTTTTCCATGGACGTGAACACACAGGTTAGTTAATCTCAGTGACCCAGAAGTTGTATATCTTAAAATATGCACATTGTCTACTTGCTTATATGCCAGGAGGCATATGATCCATTTGTCACGACCCACCAAAGAAATAAAACAAAGTATTCTTAGATACAGATGGGTTACTTTGCATTTAGATTATGAAAACCTGTACATGTAACTAAAGATTAGCATTGAAATATTTTGTTTCTCTGAACTGGCTTCATCAGTATTGAAAGCTTCAATTTTCTCAACAACCATCACATGGCAGGTTTTAGCACCTTGTGGGGTGAATGACTTTGTTTGTGGGAGGGCTTCTGAATGGATTTCAAATGGCTCTGAGCTTTGTCGTGCTTCTGGTTTTTCGGTAAAGCCACTTCATGATCTACAAGAGAGATTTTGTTATGGGGGGAAATCAAGTCTAGATGCCATTGCTAATGCATGGAAGCCCTCAAGATACAAAGTTCCACATCATATTAAAAAGTCAGGGGCACGGAAAGGTTTTCAGCAGTGGGTGACGGAAGTGCCATTTAATGAAAAAGTTTCATGGGCAGTGGCAGGAATGGTTCTTACTGCTGGGGTTCTGTTTAAAAGGTTAATCTCGTAATTCCTTGGTCTGCTTGAACTGATGAAATTTTTCTAGTCATGTGCCTACCATTCCTGTATATAGTTGTTTCTTTTAATCATATCTATTGGTGCCTTGTTGTCATATTGTTTTTGGGTTTCTGTAGCTATATATCACAGACATGCCTGATAAAATGCTGCAAATGATCATAAGAGAATTAAAAGTTTAGAACATCTTGCACATTTGAAAAATATCAAGAAGATGCTACAAACTTATTACAGCACAATTTATGCACAACGGATTGTCTCAAAATAAATTTTCATATTTATATATTTATTCTTTACTTGTGCACAACTTGAATATGTCAGACGAAGCTACGGTTTAGACACATGACTTTCAACTTTACCATGAAATTGCTCATCTTTCGTTTTCTACCTATGGCGGTCTTTAATGGGTTTATATTTTCAAACTAAAATGAAAAAAAACTGCAAATATTTTGTCATGGGTTACTGTTCTTTGAGTATAGTTAAATCTGCTGCTAATTTATGGGGTCATGCAGTAGAAGGAAGAGACGACGTCAGCACCAGATACAAGCTGCAGTTCAGCGGAATGCAAAGAAAATTGACCGAAACCGAAAGCCAAATTCCCCTGTTGGTCAAACAAATAGAATGGGTAGTCGGAGTTGAATATGCCTCCTTTGTATTTGAACACAGTATATCTTCAGGTTAGTCATGCAAATACTTTACAGACACCTACTTGTATTCATTTTATTGTTTGCCCCTTCCCTTCTATCAAGCTGATGTAGTTAATGAATGATTGGTGTCAATTGTCAAAGGTATTCAGGTTGTCTGTTTAGCTAGAATCCCTTCTTAATAATTTAACATGTTCATCTCGACTTTGTTTGTTTATATGCAGTTTGATCAGCTTACATGATAAAAAATAGGAGGCTGATGAAAGAGGTTTTACTCAGTCTCTAGAGTACAATCTTAGGTATGCACAAAACTGGATACTTGTTGTAACCATACAGCCCTTGTTATTAGGTATAGCAAGTATTAGTTTCTAAAAATGTCTCTTCTGCTGCATTTGGCCCTGTGTACTTTAAAATGATTAAGATTATGTTTAAAAGAAAAATATATTTATTGCTGTTCACTTTAATTCTCTAAAGATACATAGGGGTTTTAGGTATATAACTGGTATTTAAAAAAAATGCAAGGTGGTCTATGCGGAGAGACTGCCTTCTAGCTACTAAAAGGCTAGGTAAAGATTATCGTAATATTAATCGGATGTATATTAATATTATTATTCAGTAAAAAAACAAATTTTGTATCAAAAATATCTTTTATGCAAGTAAAATACAAAGGTTATAGGACGTTCATCTCAATCTTTAGACCATCTGAATCAAACCAAAATTACATGTTTTATAAGTTTATTTTTTGTATTAGTTTTTTATTAAAAAAATTTAAAGTCTTACGTTCTTATCCCCATTTTGACCGTCTTTTTAAGATTAAACTGCCTAATCATGTCTAATCAGAGATTTTCAGCTTAATATATTTGATCGCCTAATCTTGCCTGGATCCGCATCTGCCTAATTCTGCCCAAGTAAAAAAAAGAAATTAAATGACCAATTTTTATTAAAAAAAAATTTTGGGGTTTTACTCTTAATGATCAAGTCGACGACCAGGAGGGCCGCCTAGGCCGATTTTTAGAAATAATGGTATGTAACCTATGTACTTTTAATGCAAACATATCTAAACAGCATATACATTTAATTATATTTTTTCTTGTGGATGTTACATATTTTTAGATGCATTTAATTTTTAATTAAAGTAAGTTGGGTTGGGGAGAGTTAGGATTTAAACTTATGAATTTTGGCCATGGCAGGAGGTAAGTAGCCGTCCAACTAGGCTTTAAATAAATCATCTAAGCACTTCCATTATTTATTGAGGGGTAGACCGCCATATTTTTGACATGTTTTTGTGATGGGAGTTGTTAATGGAATTCTAGACCTCTTCTAGGATGGATGGATGCTATAAACATGATTAATTGTATTACTAGATGGGGGTGTGGCTTGCCACAAACTGTAATTAATCAATACACTTCTGCAAGATTCATTTTAATACTGAATTGAACTCATGAACTACTTTCTATTTCCCAATTCAACATTTAATCCCTATAGAGCTGGCAACGTTGAAACTGTGAACTTTTGTCTATCAAACTGTTCAGGTGAAGAGTAACCAATAAAAACCATGTCAATAGCACCACTAATGTTAGGAAGGTATATAGCAATTTTTAATTAGCTTATTTACTCCGTTTAGAGGAAACCAAAGCTCATGTACAGAACCATAGCACCAATGTTGTCACCTTCCCCAATCAAAACTGTGAACCTTCTACATATTGACTGAAAATAGTTATTACAGCCAGGTATTTTCTTACACCCTAAAATAAACAAACATAAACAAAATAGTAATTACTGCTTCTGTTTTATATGCCAATCTGCTTATACTGATTCAGCCATCAATTTCTTGATTAGTTCAACTTTTCATGGATGAGAAATGACGGTCTCGTAAAGAGAAGTAGCCTTCAAAGAGAAAGAAAAGAAGTATCCTAAATATATTCGACAACTGCAGAAAATTTTGTTGGCTTATTGTCCAATTTTCGGGGGCTGCTCAAAGGAAACAAATTAGATAGCATAAGATAATGGCATGCCTAAAAAATTAAATAAAAATAGGAAAAAATTAGAGGTTAATCTCCAATATAATCGAAGATTAGGAATTTGAAGTTGAGCATCAAAGTGATTTACCTTTCTAAGAGGCAGCTTAGAATTGTTTGGGTTCTCTAATGGTTTTAGTATCTCAAAAGAACACATTAAAGATTCGTCAACACTTAGCAGAGCCCCTGCATTGTCAAATTCACCCCCATAGTTTGGAGCAGAAAATATTGTTACTAGTCTTCGTTTTGCAAAGAACTCGTATCCGTCTTCCACCACCTATATTAAACAAGTTATAAATCATTCCTCTTAGATAGGTACATAAATCTCTTTGAATCAGGTTTTGGATAAAAGTAGCCATTGTGTTGAAAGTCGGAGGAAAACCAAGTCATTTCTGAAAATCTCTGTTTTGATTAAAAGCTTGCACTCGGGTAGTTTGATTGTATCTCTTAATTAATTCCTAAAAAATATGTATATTCACCTGGTGACCGCGACAAATCAGATCCAGGCCTTTCTTCTCCAAAAAATCAGCAACAACGTCAGATCCAAATGTACTTGAAACACCCCGATCGCTATCTGCCCAACCCTCAATGCTAGGATCAGGATCTGACCAGAGCAGATCACATAATAGACCATATTCTGGAATTTCAGTCGGCCTCTCAATTTCATCTATTTGATTTAAATTTTCTAGCTCGGGAGAAAGTCCTCCATGCATGCAAAGTATTTTTCCATCAATGAGTGCAGCAATAGGCAAGCAATTGAAGCAATCTGTAAATATCTTCCAAAGTCTAACATTAAACCGCCTTTTGCATTCATCATAAAACCCATATATCCTGTTTATTTTTGCATCTTCATGATTTCCCCTCAAAAGGTATACTCGATCTGGATATTTTATCTTGTATGCTAAAAGCAGGCATATAGTTTCCAAGCTTTTCTTGCCTCTATCTACATAATCCCCTAGAAAAAGATAGCTCGTTGCAGGAGGGGAGCCTCCATATTCGAACAGCCTCAGCAGGTCTTGGTATTGTCCATGTATATCGCCTGTAATTTAGTTGGTCATAGTATTAGCATGAAATTTAGGCAGAACCAACTGTGCCAAGGCAAACGACAATATTAAAACAAAAAATGCATGCATATATGTGTTTGTTTGCATGTTTGGCTGTAATGAGAGGAGAGGGGAAGAGACCGCAGATGCGGATAGGGGCACTGATTTGCAGAAGATTAGGCTGAGAAAGGAAGATATTGCGAGCCTTGATGCAGAGCTGACGGATCTCACCCTCCATAAGCTGAACCTGCTTTCCAGCACCCTTGCGTTCCAGTAATCTTCTTATAATATCATCCAATACCTCTTCTTCCATCGTCACTTCTAATGTTGTCATCTTAACCCCCTCTAATAATTTTCCACCCTTATAAACAATCTCTCTAATTATTTACAATTATATCTGTTCTGTGATTTGTATTACCCGTAAATTACATGCACACATATGTACGCTTTGATACACACACACACACACACACACACACGTGAGGCACACCCGATTTCATATGTTACGGGGTTGATGAGATTATAGGGAGACATACGATGAGCATTCCACTGTTATGATTGTAACTTTCTGCTCGGCTCATTCTCTCTCTGTTTTTTATTGATTTTTCTTCTGTCTGTTTCTTATATTGTTGTCAATAATTGTGTTCTGTTTTGTTTGATTTGGTTGTGGAAGACTTGTCCGCTTGCCCAAGAATAATATTAGATACAATGCACTTGAAACCTCTGAAATAAAGGAATGATTGGGCTTTTCAACCAAACTAAGCTGCGTGTGGACGATAGAGAAACATATTACTAAATTTCAATGGATGAAATAGAGAAGCTTATACTAAAATATAGTCAAGTAATGTAAATGGAGGATCAAATTATATAATACAACGAAAATATATTTTATTGGGGAATGAATTTTTAAGTTAGAAACTACGGAAGTTAAAGAATAAGTTAAGATTTCTGAGTGCAATATTTAGTGACTGTCTAAAAAGTATTGAGGTCTGTCATGTAAGGTGGGTTTCTAAAGTTGACTTAATAATTTCGAAGAAGGTAAATATAATTTTGTTCAAAAATTTTACAAAAATACACAGTAATTCTTAATTGACAATATCGTGCATATGCACCCTCAAAGTTTGGCACTCAAACACTCTGATACTTTTTCATATTTTTCTTTCAATTTTTTAATCCTAGTCTCGATCATCCTCTGTACCTGTAATCTTGAGAAGGTGGTTTTGTCCTACTCACTGATTTGTATGTTCTCAACTCTCCTGAATCTTCCCCCTTTTGTTGTACAAGGTAATCTTGACTCAATAAATCTTAGCTGATCCGATGGTTAGAAAAAATAACGGGACTTTGGCAATCTTACACTCACATAAGTCGATGAAATTGGAGTACAGAGCCTCTTACAGAAAGAATGCCTGTAACAAGACCTGCTACAGAAATAGGAAAATAACGGGACTTCGGCAATCTCACACACACATAAGATTCCATAAGAGTGTCTGTTACGGAAACTTTGAGTAACTTTGTAAACACACTCACAAAAGTCCATAAATTGGATTAGAGAGCCTGTTACCAAACGAAAGAAATAATGGGGGGAAAGATTGTCATCATAGGTTTAAGTTTTCTATTTTTATCGACTTTCATTTCATGTTCTATCTGCAATATTTTGGTCAATCTATTGAATCAAATGTGACCTGCTTCTTTGGTCATATAACAGAGCCATATTCCCAAGCTTTCTCTGCTGGTTCTGGCACTCTGGAGGTTCCGTAGATCTATACTCTATTTGTTTGCTCTTAGTTTGTTTTAAGAGGTATGTCTGATCAGTACAACCTTGAAATTAAATATGACCACTGAAGTGTCGATTTTCAAATTTTCCAACTTCACAAGTCTAGTCTACAACTAAAATGTTAATACTTAGAGCAAGTACAACAGCTCCCTTAAACATGCTCTTAAATCCAAATATAAGGAAGATGACATAAAATTGCATTCCAACAGTATCTTAGTGGTTCCTTAGTATATCACTAAGACACTTCTCTCATACCTTATCTTTAAGGAAACACAAGTCATCCCTTATATCATTTTTTATCAATAAAAAATTGATTTCTCTTTCATCTTTTTAGTTCTTTTCTTTCTCTTCCTTTCATATCTCATTCAAATTTATTATTATTATAATAATAAGGATTGAAGATAAGGAACATTGTTGGAGTTGAAATTCAAAATTATGTCTTAAATCACTAAGAGTTAATATTTTATAATATTTATAAGGAATCTATTAAGAGACCGTTGGACTTGCTCTTAGAGGCTAGAGCAACTCTAAGAGCTTAGTTATTTGGTGGAGTCTTAAGATACAATATAAGGAATATGGAGAAAAACTACTTCAACAGTGTTCTAGTGATTTCTTAAATCGCTAAGATCTTCTTCTAATTCCTTATTTTTAGCTAACATCTCTCGTCTTCTAATTTTTATTTTATAATATATATTTGGAAGAAGTATTTTCTATTTCTTCACTTTATATAATAACGATACATTTTAATGATAAAATATTGTATAAGGAATGAATATAGGAAATGTTATTGGAGGTGAGAATAAATAATGATGTTTTAAGTTATTAAGATCTAATATTTTATATTAAATTTAGGAAATGAACTAAAAAATTGTTAGATATATCCAAAAAACTGTTAAATCACTAGCCTACTAGTGATCAAATAGAAACCAACACTAAAATAAAAATTAAAAACCTCCACCTACCACACCCACTTATACACCTGCCCAGCCATTTATGCTTTACCTGAGACCCTGCCCTTATCCCGATCCTTCACATGATATTCCCCGACATTTTTTGCCTCTCTATCCCCTTCACCCCCTCCTCCGTCATCCATCGATAAAAACACACCTGCATATACATACAAGCCTGTATAGATATATATCATCATATAGTAATTAATATTAATTTCGTCACTAATCAATATGAATTTGAGGACCAAACACCTTTAAAATTGAGATGTTGCGATTTCCATTATGGTGGTTGTGTGAATTAAAAGTGTTGGTGAAGAACTGTCGCGATTTCATCACTAATTGAAGAACTGTTTTGATTTCAGTTTTTCTAATTTTGATACCTAGAATTAAGAAATGGAGGTGGCGAGTTGTATGACAGGTGAGAGGTGTTATAGGTAATTGTGGCAGAAGAAGATCACGTGTAGGCGCTGGTGATGCTCCAAGTGGTGCTATGCAGTAAGTGGTGATGTAATGCATAATGATACACACATATGTATAGTTATTTTTTTTAGTGATTTCAATATTACAAATTAGTAATTATTTTAGTACATATTAGTGATTTTTTTGCAATCACTAAAATGAAATCAGTATTGTTCCAGTACCCAGTAGATTTTAGTGATCCCCGTAAGTATAATTAGTGATGATTTTTAGTTTTTATTTTAATTACGTTTGTAGCTTAGTAGGACTCTATATATATATATATATGAAAAACTTGGATGATCTAAAATGTTTTTTAAATGTCAAATCAGACAAAATTTGATTAAAAAAACAAATATTTTTATTAACTACAATTTTTTATCATTATCTTGTTCATCTGCAAAAGCATGACTATAAAAATCCCTATTGTTCAAAAACTTGGCTATTCTATAAAATACGAGCCCGTTTTAGGCACGCTGATTGGAGAGGGGCTGAACCGAAATTTTATCCAGGTTTATATATATATATATATATACATATATATATAACACCTTTGAAATTTTTCAAAGAAATTGTATAGTATCGGATTTTGTATAGAAAAAAGTAAAAAAAAACAGGTTTTTATTTGGATTTTTTTTAAAGCCAGTCTTATCGGGCTAAGATGGTCCTTCAACTGCGGCCCTAGCCGAACCTAGTTTTTGTCCAAGTATCAGAGATTTGAGATTATTTTTGAATTTCGGGCTTGGTTGGGTTTTCACGAAAATATAAGACGTTTTCAACACCCGCTGGTTTCTACAAATCAGGCTTTTAAAACATTTTCGGAGCTCGTGGAAATCAGGTTAAGTATCACTTTGGTCACTCAACTGAGAAGTATGTATCAAAAAGTTCACTCTAATAATCAGTTGTACCACTATAGTGGAGAATAATGACACATCGTCAGAATTGACCTGTTGACCTGACGAAAAATGTAACGTCTGTGTCGTAGAAGCATACGTGGACACACACACGTGGACACACTTTAAATTATCAAACAAACCCCACATAAACGGTTACTAACTATAAAAAAAACCCAAAAAACACATTCAAGAAGCTCAAAATTCTTAATCTAATAATTAAAACAAACAAACTATAGATACATATATATACAGAATGTTAGGAATGAATACAATACAGATGGGGGGTGAATGTGTTTTGGCTTAAATGTTTGATTTTCGATCGACTTAGGCTTTAGCAGTTGGTAGTTGTTAATGATTTAATAGAATGGATGTTAAACATAAATAGCTGTGCAAATATGTAAAACAAAGATCTTCAAAACTCACTTAATTTTATATTAAAAATCAAGCAGTGTTTTGCTACAAAATCTCTAAGTTCTTGTTTTAGAACTTAGCTTCTTTCTTGAGAGAGAACACACAATTTTCTATTCTGATTGTTCTACTTAACTAGAGGACCAGTGTTAACTTTATAACTTAGTTAACTGCTGGTTTACACGGTGGATAATAAACATGCTATTAGCTTTTCTAAACTGTCACTTGTCATTTCTATTTATAGAAAACCAAATCTTCCATTTCTGGCTTAGCATATCTTTAGCATCCCGTGATTACTTTAATCTCCTCTGTCAGTTAATCTTTGTCATTGATCTTGCACATCTCTCAAGCTGCTTTTTGTAGACTTGTCAATCCGGCTGTGTGAATTGTTTGTTGATTTGCAACCTTGGATATTGAAATGTTCTGCAATTCTGTACTTAGAGATATTTCTTCACTTCGAGATCTCCAATTAAGCTGTAGAGAACTCGACATCTCGATAGGCATGTTGGCTTGTCGATATCTTTGAAACTTCATTGTTAACTTGACTTATCGACAACTCTGAGTTCTCTAGTGAATTTTAGTTTATCGATAACTCAGAGTTCTCTAATGGACTTTGGTTTATCGATAACTCAGAGTTCTCTAATGAATATATACTTGTCGATATCTCTGAGTTCTCGAATGGGTATCTGACTTATCGATATCTCCAATAGCAATTCCTGAGTTCTCTACACCCTGTGGATGTTGCTTATCCGTCGGGTAGACATTGCTCATCCGTCGAGTAGATATTGCTCATCCGTCGGGTAGACATTGCTCATCCGTCGAGTAGATATTGCTCATCCATCGGGTAGATGTTATTCATCCGTCGGTACTCTCTGAAGTTTAAATGACTTCTCGATAAGTTATTCTGGAGTTCTCGAATGATTTCTCTATAACACTAATTTTGTGACTTGTAGAGATCTTGACTTAGAATATTTTACACCAAACAGATTTATTCAACTCCAAGCTTCTTCATAATTCTTCTGAGGCATGATCTTCTTGATCTTCTTCCAGATAGAATTTTTAGGCTTGACACTGTTTAGAGAAAAATGCTCCAGTCTGCTCCATTTACATTTTACAAACATTAAGTGTTACAAGTATGAATTACAAATTAAGGTTACAATACAACTAATCTTAGGGTTGTCAGTATGACTTAGTCTTGTTATAATACAGGCATGTCTTGCACAACAATCTCCCCCAATTTGTGAGAAGATTGTTTATCACAAATTCATGCATGTTAACAAGACTAACCCCAAGTTAAAGAATGAAAATAAAATATTACAAAAGCCGATACAACACTTGTACAATGAATATTTGACAGTTTATAATAATTAAGTAAAGACTGAGTTGTCTGATTCTTTCTCAATTATGTTCTTAATTTGCACAAGTATTTCCAATTCTTCTAGGATGGGGGTGTCAGTTAGAGCCTCTATTATTTTCAGCAAATCTGGCTTAGGATATCTAGCTAACATCCCTATCCTGTAACTTGACAAAGAGCCAGCTTTTATATTCAGAAATCTTCCATCCTTTGATATTCTGCTCTTGCCTGCTGCCTTCAACTCTTCTGATCTTCTGATATACTCATCAATGTCATGCTCATACTTTCTCCTCCTTTCAGCTAGAAACTCTTCATGCTTATCTCTCATCTCCTCTCTGTTAACCACAAACACTGCCAATATTGTTCTCCATGCCTTAGTGGCTGAATCTTTACCATTCATCAAGCTTATCACCCTTTTCAGTTCAACAATTGAGAGAGAATCCTTTAGTCTATCTCCAAGCTTTTCAAAGGACCCATCACTGTAGTAGATTCTGACTTCTCTAATGTTAACAACCCAAATTCTGACAATTCTTTCAGCTAGCTGTTGGAAGTAGTCTTCATCTGAATCAACAACATTTAGAGGTTTGAAATCATCTTGATTATATCTGTTCCAGATGGCCTTTTCACCAAATCCATGATCATTGGGAGATTCAGCTATCAGTTGTTCTCTTCTTTGTCTTCTTAATCTCCTTTTGACCTTGGCTTCTTTTGGACCTATTCCAACTGTTTTGAAGTGTGTTTGAAGGGGTGGCTGAAATGAAGGTAAGGTTTTGAGTCTTTTCAGAGAAGTATGGCTGTGAGTGATTTGAGTTTTGAGAAGAGAGTTTGCACTGAGCTTGTAGAAGTATTTGGGTTTAGAGATTTGAGGTTGAGCAGTTTCTGTTGAGATTGACTGTGAAGTTTTAGCAGTTGGTATTTGGATATTTAGGGTTTTGAGAGATTGTGAGGTATCATTCTTTTGTCTTTGTCTCCTTCCATCCCTCCTTTGAGTCTCAGATCCACTTTTCTTCTCCTTCTCTTTCTCACTATCACTTTTTCCACCAATTGCCTTACTAGATTGACTTGAGTTTGAGCCAAAAGGATTTTGACCATCTTTCTTCTGCTCATCATCACCCAAGTCATCTGTGTTGATTTTAGTTTTAGGCAAATTGGCTTCAGAGTTATCAATGTACCTCCTCAGAATCTTGATCATAGCTTCATCTTCACTAGTCTTTAATTTCTTACTTTTCAGCCCAGACTCAAGCACCATTATCAGTCTTCTGTTGGCCATGATACAGTTTTTAGGTACTTGGAAATGTTTCAGTTGCTTGGTTGTAGAGCAGATATAGTGCACCCATTTGCTTGGATGTAGATAGGCTTCTGGGAATGCAGCTTCTTGAGCCTTCTTCAACTCTGCTAGTAGCATTTTCTCTTCATTATTGATTATTCTGACTTTGTTAATCAGAATGTCTATTTCAGATGCTCTTCTAGAAATCAGATAATTGAAGTTGACTTGCATACATCTGTCTACACCAGAATCATTAAGATTGATCACTATCCTTTTCTCACTGGTCCTTGACTGGGATTTGCAGCACCCTGATATAATTGATAGTCTTTTCCAAGGTCTTTCTGTAAGTGAAGAAATTATTGTTGAGAGAGTTCCTTAACCCAGTGAGCAAGTTGTCAAACTCTTGTGTCATTCCTGGACCTTGAGCAGCCATAAGGAGCCTCTCTTGTTCTAGACCTTGTTCTTGACTTTTGAGTGTTGATTGTGCTAGCCTTGCATCTATCTCCCCCTTAGTCTTGGTGACATGCCTGAGTAGGGGAGTAGGAATCTCAGGTCTTGCAGCTTCAGGCAATGCTGGCAGTGGTATGTTGAGTTTTCCCATAATGGCTCCCAAAGCAATTGTATTCTGCATTTGTAAATGCTTATGAGACTCCACTAGGGCCTAAATATCATGGCGTTGACTCTCAACCAGTGCAGTTAGAGCTCTGACTTGTGAAGATAAATCTGAGTTGGAATTTTGAAGTGAAGAAATTTGATCTTGAAGTTCTTGTATCTGAGGAGTAGAGGTTTTGGATGAGAAGGACCCAAAGTGTTCATCAACAGCTTTTCTGACACCCTCCATGAGAAGAAATGAAGGCTCATACCTAGCAGTATACATTTGATTTAGCTTGACCCTGGTATCATTTGAATTTGTCATATGAGTTTGAACTTGATCAAACAGGGCCTTGAAAGAACTCTTCATTTTTTATACTTCCTTCTCAATGGAGGCCATATCCATCCTTGACATTTGCTCAGTGAAAGACTGGAATTGATTCTTGATGTCCGTTTGAGAAGGCACAATGTCATCCATCTTTTCCTTGATCAACCTCCTGACTTCATCTTCATGTCCAGTCAATTTTAATTCAAGGGCCTTTCCAAAGAGATGGAAAGCCTTGGGTTGAGCTTTATGCACATCCATAATGGCATCATAGACTTCAGGAGGAGTGAGAGTTTTAGCATTGCTGCCCAAGATAGTTATGTATTCTCTCCTGAATCTAGCCAAGACTTCATCCATTTCTGCCACATGGTCACCAGAAAACCAGGCATCTACATTTCCATCCTCTTCAGCCTCATCTACTATCTTCTCCTTCTGTTGTTCAACCTCTTCATTGAAGCATAGCAGTATAGCTTGATAGTCCTGGTTCCCCATGTCTGAAGTGAGCAATTGCTGAGAAAGAATGACCAAGCCTGAGATTTGATCTACCAACATGTCATCAACTGTAGAAGGCTGAGCTTCCATATCTTGTAGCCATTATGCCATGACATGTGGTTGGTTGGGTTGAGATGTGGATGGCTGTTGAGAAATGTTCACAGTACCACCTGTGACTGAAGTCACAGTTTGACTCACAGATATATCTGTGGTTTTGACAGTTTGTTGTTCACCACATGTGGTAGGAACCTCCATTGGAATTGGAGAGGATTTGAATGGGTTACTGTCATGTACATCAGCCTCAAACCTTTGTGCACCTTGCAGAGCACTGTCACATAAATGTGATGGACTTGTCTCTCCCATATCAGGGTCATTGGCAGTTGTACTCCTAGCTTCAACTGTGAAGGCAATTTCAGCTAGGGTTTTGAGGGGAGTTGTTCCTTCTAGAGGAACCTCCAATTGAATTGGAGAGGATTTAGATAGCTCTCCCTCAAGAGTACTACCCTCAAACCTATTCATCTGTGAAGATGATTGTGCACATGAAGGTGCAAGAGTGACCATGGGGTCTTCAGTAAAAACTGATGAAACCCCCATGTTTGTGATGGTGTCATCAAGGTCTACCCCAGCTAGTAGCCTCTCACCATCTAGATGTTGGTTCTGGGTGGTGAGCACAGTTTCATGAACCATGTCACTTGAGTGCTGGTGCACTTGAGAAACATATTCAAGTGCTCTATATGATGAAGAAATTTGGGAGATTAGAGAAGTTTGCTCAGTTGTGAGTGTTGGCAGCTCCCCCTGAATGGATGAGGGAGCTTCAAGTGATGTGCCCTCACTGTGTATGTATCGAAAAGTCTGGGTATTTATAGAAAAATTAAAATACTTATCGAGAAGTCAAAGATGACTTATCGAGAGCTCTGATAAATACCCAGTTTGTCCGAAAATGGACTAAAATAATTCTAATTTATTTGAATTGAATCAAATTGAAATCAGAATAAATTTTCCAAAAGTATTTGTCTAAAATAATTCATTGAATTAAATTATTTTAGTTCTGAGTTATTGATAAGTCTCAAAATATCCTTGTCGAGAACTCTGTGAATTAACACTATTAGAGAACTCTACATGGTCTTATCGATAAGTCATAATAGAGCTTATCGAGAAGTCATTCGAGAAGTCTGTAAATAGACTTATCGAGGACTCACTCGAGAACTCCAAAATGACTTGTCGATAACTCATTTTGACTTATCGAGAACTCAGTTCTCTATACCTTTGAGTACTGTTTTTCTGCCTTGTGCTAATTTTTACACAATTAAGATGTAAATTAACAACTAAGCAGTTTACTTAGAATTTGAAATATTCTAAGTTAATTTTTGAGTTTTTAAAGAAAAATAAATATACAGAGATTCTGAAATATTTATAATTCATATTTCAATTAATTTTCAATTAAATCAAACTGGGTTAATTTATTAGAAATTAATCTGCTGCAAAATATTAGTTGAGTTCTTGCCTTAGGATGAAGAATTGAGCATTCCAATTTCACTCACAAGTCTAGTGAAGGTTGCTTCATCCAAAGGTTTAGTAAAAATGTCAGCTAATTGTTTCTCTGTTGGAACAAAGATGAGCTCAATGGTACCATTTGCAGCATGTTCCCTGATAAAATGGTACCTAACATCAATGTGCTTTGTTCTAGAATGATTAACTGGATTAGCTACTATAGATATGGCACTAGTATTGTCACACATAATAGGAATTTTGTGTAACACTAGACCATAGTCCATTAGCTGATTTCTAATCCAAAGCACCTTAGCACAACAACTTCCAGCAGCTATATATTCAGCCTCAGCTGTGGAAGTTGACACAGATTACTGTTTCTTACTATACCATGACACAAGTCTTTGACCAAGAAATTGACAGCTTCCACTAGTACTTTTCCTATCAACCCTGCATCCAGCAAAATCTGCATATGTATATCCAACAGCTTCAAAACCAGTTCCCTTAGGATACCATAATCCCAAGTTTGGAGTTCCCTTTAAGTATCTGAAAATCCTTTTGACAGCCATCAAATGTGATTCATTTGGATTGGCTTGAAATCTGGCACGTAGACAAGTAGCAAATATGATGTCTGGTCTACTAGCAGTCAAATACAGTAATGATCCAATCATCCCTCTGTAGCTTGAAATATCCACACTCTTGCCTTTCTTGTCTTCATCCAACTTGGTTGCAGTAGACATAGGTGTAGATGCAGGTGAGCTATCCACCATACCAAATTTCTTCAATAAGTCTTTCACATATTTGGTTTGGCTGATGAAAATACCATCACTTCTTTGACTAACTTGAAGGCCAAGGAAGTAACTCAATTCTCCCATCATGCTCATTTCATACTCACTCTGCATTAGCCTAAAGAATCTTTGACACAGCTTTTCATTTGTAGATCCAAAGATGATATCATCCACATAGATTTGAACTAGGATCATATCTTCACCATGCTTCTTGTAGAAGAGAGTCTTATCAATAGTACCTCTGGTAAAACCATGTTTGAGTAGAAATTCTGACAGTGTGTCATACCAGGCTCTTGGTGCCTGTTTCAATCCATATAGAGCCTTAAGTAATTTGTAAACAAAGTTAGGAATTCTGGATCTTCAAATCCAGGTGGTTGTTGCACATAAACTTCTTCTTCTAGTTCACCATTGAGAAAAGCACTCTTGACATCCATTCGATACACCTTGAAATTTGAGTGTGCAGCAAATGCCAGAAAAATTCTTATTGCTTCCAGTCTTACAACAGGAGCAAAAGTCTCATCATAGTCAATTCCATCTTCTTGTGAGTAGCCTTTAGCAACCAGCCTTGCTTTGTTTCTAGTAACAATTCCATTTTCATCCATTTTATTCATGTACACCCACTTAGTTCCAATTATGCTTCTGTTCTTTGGTGCAGGGACTAATTTCCAAACTTTGTTTCTCTCAAACTGATCCAGCTCCTCCTACATGGCACATATCCAGTAAGGTTCCATTAGGGCTTCTTCAGTTTTCTTGGGCTCTACTTAAGATAGAAAACATGCATGTAGGCATTCATTAGCAGTTGCACTTCTAGTTCTCACACCAGCTGAGAGATCACCAATAATAGCTTCTACTGTATGACTCCTATCCCACTTTATGGTGTGTGTCTGTTGACTAGTGCCTTCATCATTTTACTCAGTATTACCATGACTGTCATTTCCATTTTCTCCTTCTCCCCCTGAGTTTGTGCCATCAAATTCATGTGTCTGAAGAGAGCTTTCATTTCCATGATTTTGTTCAGAGGTTTCTTCATTTGTCACTTGTTGTGTCACAACTTCATCTTCCTCATCTGAATCACTATCAATGGTTAGATTTCCAAATGCAAGGGCTTCAGCATCATTTACATCAAGGCATTCCAAGCTTGGACACTTGTCATCATCAAAAGTCACATCTGTGCTTTCCATAATTTTCTTTTGATCAATCACATAAACTTTATAGGCTGTTCTTTCCAATGAATATCCCAGAAAAATTGCTTCATGTTAGGGCGAAAACACGCGCTAATATTCACGCAAGTATACGCGTTCGCAAGTAATATAGAATACTTTCTAGTTCGTTCCCTCAGAGACTCAGACTAAATTATTGTCTAATTAAACTCACTCACCAATGTATGATTACTTCTCAATGTTAAGATAATAACACTTAAAATTGTTGATTAAATATTAACTATAATTAACTACTTAATTAACCACTTAACTAACACTTCAATTTATCAATAATAAAACACTCATGAGATCACAACTTCATTATTACTTCCTTCTATAGCCATTGTTATTACCTTTAGCATGTGACAGTGATGATATTAATCGAATAACACGAAACTGATAAAAGCCAACTTTCATTGTACTAATACCATTCTACCAAGCATCCACAATTAAGATAGAAGTCGAATAGTCATCAATTATGTTGAGTTTCCATATGTCTACAGAAATTGACAACACAACGATTTAAGCACAAGTTATTCTTTTTGATTACATAGGGCAAATAAAACTGTTAGAGTTACCCATTAATCATGCACAACGTACATGAACCTATGCTAGCATGGCAAGTTCTAAATCTCAAGATCCACCGTCGCTTCACAAGAGATTAACACCCTATCTTATATGTTCGCGACGCACATAAGACGAATATGCACAACCAATACTAGATATCATGCAATCATCACACACTAAAGTATTAAACAATTAACTAAAGAATTCCATAATAAATCTGTTGCAACCCCATGATCACGATTAGCCCATAATAGAACTTATCGCCATCATGGGTTCATATGAAATCATGATAAACAAACACAAGAAAATAATAACTAAACTAATTATATTAAAACAGAGTACGTCACAAGAGTAAATAAGTCAAAGCAAGAAAACTAGCATCCAACGTTACAACGAAACAAGAATCACAAGAAAATATGCTTCCTCTTCGTTGCGGTGTGCAAAATCGGTCTTCTTCCTTATCTCCTTCGCTTCTTGCGTAAAACACAATCTTCTTTTTTTCAATCCCCCTTGTGAAAACGTCTCAAATCTACTTATATAATAACCCCATAAAACTCAGATTACATAGAAGTTGGAAGCCAAACAGAAGTAGAAGACTAAAATAATTCAGCAAAATTCCCGACCCTGCGCGGCCGCTCAGCATAGCTGCGCGGGCGCGCAGGCCTCTACTGGAAAAAATCCAAGCTTGCTCCGTTTCTTCGCCGTAATCTGCCCGTTCCTTTCCTCTCGCAATGGTGAACACATGCCAAGGCTTATTCTTGATGATTCCTCCCCCGAAATGCAACTAATACCCTGAAATGCATAAACACTAGAAAAACGCATCAAATACACAAAATACTTGATTTCAAGACACCAATTTAAGCCATTTTAAGACGTTCTAAGTGGTATAAAATGTCACTTATCACACCCCCAAACTTAAATCAATGCTTGCCCTCAAGCGTCACAGACTCAAAAACAAATAAAAATATGCATGAATGCAATTTATATGAAAATGCAGCGATCCCCCTTACTACAATTAATCAACCAAATTGCCACATCTCAACGAATGCAGTTAGACAACTAAAGATCAATAAACTCATGCAAACGGACATACAGCCAGAAACGTGGTGTGTGCAAATGCTTAACAGATATGCTTCGGAACTAGACCAATTACTATGACTAGACTATCCTCAAGGCAATCCTACGATTATACAAAGAATAAAAAAAATTCTAGGCACAAAGTGATATTCAACACTACAAGAACTCTGGAGCTTACTACGGAATCGTGCTTTTTATTTACAACTCAAATGCTTATTTGACCGTGGTGAGGTCCACAAAAGACTTATACAATGGTATCCATGTAACGAGCGTTAGGTTAGCAGATCCCAGATTCTAAAAGCCTTAGGTCACTAGGCACAAAGTCCCCTAAGAACTTAATAACTCGAATACCAAAGAGCCCACTCTTGATCAATTATGCAAAAAAAAAAAAAAAAATTTCTTTTTTTTTTCTTTTTTTTTTCTCTGAGCAAGTGCGTTTCGCTCCATCTTACTCAACCCTAGACTACTCGCAACATATGCGAGCTGGCTACTAGCCGTTTGACGCCTAGCCACAACTAGCAACAACTTTCATATTTTTTTTCTCCAAAATTTTTTTCTTTTTCATGCCTTTATCACTAAGAACCTATAATCGAATTCTAAGCATAATAAGTAGATTGACCTTGAAAATAACCAAATCATAACAACAATCTAGCCCTTACGCATTCTCTAAGACTTAGTGGACTTACAATTATTTCTAGCATGCATATCAACCTACACAACTTAATATCACTTTAATGCTATCACTACACTCGCATCAATATCACAATTCAGTCGATAAATTATTGCAAAAGGGATCATGGTAAATGCATGAGCTACATGACATTCATAAAAAAAACTATATGGCATAAATTATGCAACTATATGAACTAAACTATCATGAATATGCAACTAAATGACACACACACACAATATTCCTTAACTACCACCCCCAAACTAAAAATCTTCACTGTCCTCAGTGAAAGTAGTAGAAAGGAACACAGGGTATACCTACTCGGAGTCATCATCATCATCACCCTCAGTGGGTGGAGTATCAGGCGGCGGGTATGCAGAGTCCTCACCAAAAACTGGCCACTGGATATCAGCTCCAAGGCCTCTAAAAGCAGTCCCTAACGCAAGGGTGAGCTCTTGAGCAAACCTGCTCTGCGTCTCATACATGGCATCCATCCGCCGTGAAAGCCTCCTATACTGGGCATCAACCATCCCAGCACCCTCCTGAGCTCTCGAAGAACCAGCCTCATCACGCCCTGGCCTGGCCATAGTAGCACCTCGTGCTGGACGCCCTCCTGGAAGATGATAACCCAGCCCATGCTCCTCAGGCTCACCACCGGTCCACTCCCGCATCCCATTCAGAGTGCCAGAATCAATTGGAGCTGCTGGCAACTGCAACTGCTCATGAGCCGGCCAGTTCACTCCCACTGCTCGGCATAGCTTCGTAACCGTGGATGCATAAGGGATGTTCATATGCTTCGCTCCCCTCAAAAAATTCAGAATTCCTTGGTAGATAAACTCACCAAGGTCCACATAGTACTCCTCATTCAGAATTCCCCACAACAACTGTGCTCGCTCAACTGTGACCTCGTGTGCATGCGAAGAAGGCAAAATATTAGCACAAATAAATGCATTCCATGCACGGGCATACCTGTTCATGGCGATCGCCGGAAAGTGACGATACTCATTATTGCCTGTACTGCAGGTCCAAACTGTGCCCGGTCGACAGAGAGTCGCACAAATCAAATCCAAGTCAAAATCCTCAGCAGTCTTTTCATTCCAGTTCTCCTCCTCGGGCTTCCTCTCTCGCTGTCCAATCACACGGCGAATCGCCGCAGGATGATAATCAACCGTCAGCCCACGGACCACAGAAAACCCATTCTTTTCAGCCTTCGCGTTCGCGTAGAACTCGCGAACAACGCTCATCGGTACCGCTTCGGGTGACTCACAAAAAGCTATCCACCCCTTTTCTGCAATCATGGGTAGCAATTCACCATCCCTCCCC
This sequence comes from Apium graveolens, assembly GCF_009905375.1. Classification (NCBI taxonomy): domain Eukaryota; kingdom Viridiplantae; phylum Streptophyta; class Magnoliopsida; order Apiales; family Apiaceae; genus Apium; species Apium graveolens. The sequence continues at coordinate 190,725,094 of NC_133653.1, read as the reverse complement.
GATGGCAAAAACCCCCTCTCCTTTAGAATCGGCTTCCACAACAGCCTAGTGTACTCCTCCTCCGCGGCTCTGTCAGTTAACCGAGGCCTTGCAGCAGTACCCCTCGATGAATCAGCAGTAGGAACTGTGCTGCTGCTGTCAATAGTGCATGCTCTCTTGGGTGCCATTGATTCGTGAATAAAAGCGTGTAAGAACTGATATTTGATGTTTGTGAGAGGGTTTAAGTGTAGGAAGTTTTGTGGGAGATATGTAGGATAGGTGTATGTATATATAGGGTGTGGATTAGATTAGGGTTTGGGAATGAAGGGATAAAATGATGGGGTAGTGGGAACAAATCGTGGGTTTATGGGCTAAAACTGTTTTTGTGTTTTTTTTTTCTGAACTGTAAAAAAAAAAAAAAAAAAAAAATTTCTGGTGCTCGACCCCTGCGCGACCGCTCAGCATAGCTGCGCGGGTGCTGAGCGCGCGGGCGCGCAGGGGGTCACTGGAAATTTTTTTTTTCAGCCCCTGTTTTCTGATTTTTTTGTGTTTTTGGATAGGTTATTAACTTCTAAGGGTTCCTGTAACAATAATTCATGGGTTGCCTCCCACGCAGCGCTTCTTTTTCGTCATTAGCTTGACGTTTCGTACCCTGCTCAAGTAGTCAACAAAATGGCGCTAACCACTTCTCGGTTTGCCATGTCCCCATAGTAGTGCTTCAACCGCTGACCGTTAACCTTGAATGCTTGGTCCGGATCATTCTCAAAAATTTCCACCGCTCCATGTGGAAACACAGTTTTGACAATAAAAGGTCCAGACCACCTTGATTTCAACTTCCCAGGAAAAAGTCGGAGCCGAGAGTTGAATAAGAGAACTTGTTGCCCTGGCACAAATAACTTTGGATGTAGCTTCCTATCGTGCCACCTCTTCACCTTTTCCTTATACATTTTGTTATTTTCGTACGCTTGAAGTCGAAATTCATCCAGTTCATTAAGCTGAAGCATTCTTTTCTTACCAGCTGCATCTAAATCCAGGTTCAACTTCTTCAATGCCCAGTAGGCTTTATGCTCAAGCTCCGCAGGTAGATGACATCCCTTTCCGTACACCAACTGAAACGGTGACATCCCAAGTGGAGTTTTGTATGCTGTTCCGTAAGCCCAAACAGCTTCATCGAGCTTTAAAGACCAATCCTTCCTTGACGGACAAACAACCTTCTCTAGAATGCGCTTTATCTCTCTGTTAGACACTTCCGCTTGACCATTTGTTTGCGGATGATAGGCAGTAGCTACTCGATGATTCACATTATAACGCTGCATCATAAAAGTGAATTTACGGTTGCAAAAATGCGATCCTTCATCACTTATGATTACCCGAGGTGTTCCAAACCTTGTGAAAATTTGCTTATGAAGAAAATTTAGCACTGCCTTTGCATCATTTGTCGGTAAAGCTTTAACTTCGACCCATTTTGAGACATAATCGACTGCCAGCAAGATGTACTGATTATTGTAAGACGAGATAAAAGGCCCCATGAAATCGATTCCCCGTACATCAAAGACCTCGACTTCAAGCATCACATTTAATGGCATTTCATCCTTCCTTGACAAATTTCCCACTCTTTGGCAACGATCACACCTTAAAACAAACTGATGAGCATCCTTGAACAAAGTAGGCCAGAAAAAACCTGCTTGCAGAATACGAGCTGCCGTCTTCTCACCGCCATAGTGTCCACCATAAACCGTGGAATGGCAGTCTCGTAATATCCCCTCCGTCTCACAGAACGGGAAACATCTCCTGATGATCTGGTCAGCTCCCTGTCTAAACAAATATGGTTCATCCCACATATACCACTTCACCTCATGCAGAAACTTCTTCTTTTGAGCGGATGTCAAATTAGGAGGCATTATATTGCTGACGAGATAGTTTACAATATCTGCAAACCATGGTTCTTCCTCCTGAATTACAAACAACTGCTCATCCGGAAAAGATTCATTGATTAACGTCATATCTTGTGAAGTAGAATCGGGATTCTCCAACCTAGAGAGATGGTCAGCTACTTGATTCTCAGTACCTTTTCTATCTTTGATCTCTAACTCAAATTCCTGAAGTAAAAGCACCCAACGAATGAGTCTCGGCTTCGAATCCTTCTTAGAAACCAGATAGCGAATAGCTGCATGATCAGTGAATACTGTTACTTTCGTACCAAGCAGATAAGATCGAAATTTCTCAAAGCCAAAGACTATAGCCAAAAGCTCCTTCTCAGTAGTGGTGTAGTTCAATTGGGCACCATTTAAAGTCTTACTCGCATAGTAGACCACATGGAAGAGATTTTTCTTGTGCTGTCCCAGAACTGCACCTACCGCATAATCACTCGCATCACACATCATCTCAAATGGTTCTGTCCAATCTGGTGCTGTAATGACTGGTGCCGTGATCAAACTCTTCTTGAGAGTCTCGAATGCTGCCAAACATTCATCATCGAATTTGAACGGCACATCTTTCTCAAGCAAATTGCACAACGGCTTAGATATCTTTGAAAAGTCCTTGATGAATCGCCGATAAAAACCCGCATGACCAAGAAAACTACGGATTCCTTTCACAGAATTAGGTGGGGGAAGATTTTCAATGACTCCCACCTTGGCCTTGTCCACCTCCAGACCCTTGCTAGAGACCTTATGCCCAAGGATAATGCCTTCACGCACCATAAAGTGACATTTCTCCCAATTAAGCACCAAATTAGTTTCCACGTATCTTTTGAGTACGGCGCGCAGATTATTCAAACATTCATCATATGAGTGTCCAAAGACGGAGAAGTCATCCATGAACACTTCGACGTTATTTCCAATCATGTCAGAGAATATAGCCATCATACATCTTTGAAAGGTGGCCGGGGCGCCACATAACCCAAACGAAACTCTGCGAAAAGCAAACGTGCCAAATGGACAAGTGAAGGTAGTCTTTTCCTGATCCTCTGGTGCAATACAAATCTGATTATACCCGGAATGACCATCCAGAATACAAAAATACTCATGACCCGCCAATCTGTCAAGCATCTGATCAATAAATGGAAGGGGGAAGTGATCCTTCCTTGTGGCTTTGTTCAATTTTCTATAATCCATGCATACTCTCCATCCTGTAACTGTTCGAGTAGGGATGAGCTCATTCTTTTCATTTGCGACCACAGTGATATCTCCCTTCTTAGGTACACATTGTACGGGGCTCACCCATGAGCTGTCAGAAATAGGATAAATGATGCCTGCATCTAGCCATTTCAGAATTTCTTTCTTCACCACCTCCTTCATGATGGGATTCAGTCTTCGCTGCTGTTCCACAGTTGGCTTACTACCTTCCTCTTGCAGAATTTTATGCATACAATATGAAGGACTTATCCCCTTGATGTCTGCTATGGTCCATCCTATAGCCGATTTGAATTCTCTCAAAATCCTTAAGAGCTTGTCTTCCTCACTACCTGAAAGGTCAGATGAAATAATAACAGGTAACGTAGATGAATCACCTAAAAAAGCATACTCAAGTGTTCAGGTAATGGCTTGAGCTCCAAGGTAGGTGCTTCCTCTATTGATGGTTTGAGCTTCCCTTCAGCGTTCTTGAGGTCAGAAGTACCAAGAGATTCAAATGGTATGTCCAGCTTTCGCTTCCAGGGAGAAGCGTTCAGATATTATAATTGCTCGTTGCTATCTTCATCATCGCTGTCAAAATCCCCCACTAAGGCCTTTTTCCAATGCATCAGACATTAGCATGTGATCGAGTTCCGAAGTAACCGCAGAATCAATCACATCCACTTTTAAGCACTCCTCATCTTCTGTAGGGAATTTCATTGCCTTGAATACGTTGAAGGTCACATCCTGATCTTGGACCCGCATAGTAAGTTCCCCTTTTTGCACATCTATCAAGGTACGGCCAGTAGCCAAGAAAGGCCTTCCCAAGATTATGGGAATCTTCTTATCTTCCTCAAAATCCAGAATAACAAAATCTGCAGGAAAGAAGAGCTTATCCACCTTGACGAGCACATCCTCAACTATGCCCCTTGGGTAAGTAATGGAACGGTCAGCCAATTGTAGTGACATGTATGTGGGTTTTGGATCAGGCAGATCCAGTTTTTTAAAGATCGACAGCGGCATCAGATTAATGTTTGCTCCCAAATCACAAAGGCACTTGTCAAACGTCAGATTGCCAATTGTGCAAGGAATGGTGAAGCTTCCTGGATCTTTCAGTTTTTGTGGTAACTTTTGTTGCAGAACAGCGCTGCATTCTTCCGTGAGAGCAACGGTTTCAAGGTCATCCAGTTTCACCTTCCTTGAAAGAATAGTCTTCATAAACTTTGCATAACTAGGCATTTGTTCAAGAGCTTCAGCGAAAGGTATATTGATGTGAAGTTTCTTGAACACCTCCAGAAACTTCCCGAACTGTCTATCCAGCTTTTGTTGCTGCAATCTCTTAGGAAAAGGTGGTGGAGGATAGAGTTGTTTCTCCCCTGTATTAGCCTCAGGCAGAGTGTGTTCAACAGTAGTCTTCCTTGGTTCCGCCGCTTTCTCCTTTTGCTTTGATTCTTCACCTCTAATTTCAGCTTCTAATTCTTTTGCCTTTTCAGCATCAGCTACTTTTCCAGACCTTAAGGTAATAGCCTTGACTTGCTCTTTAGCTTCCTTCTTGCCTGGTACTTCTGTGTCACTGGGAAGAGTGCCAGGTTGACGATTGAGCACTGCATTGGCTAATTGACCGATTTGATTTTCCAAGGTCTTTATAGAAACCGCCTGACTCTTGCATAACAGCTTAAGTTCCTCAAAATCAGCACTAGTAGGTGCAGCTGCACTTCCTTGTTGAGGATATGATTGCCTTGTAGCATACTGCTGTGGTTGCTGGAATCCAGGTGGGTTAAACTGTTTACTCACTCCTTGCTGATATGGTGGCTGAATAGCATTCTGATTATTCCCCCAGCTGAAATTTGGATGATTTCTGTTGTTAGGATGATAGGTCGCTGGCACAGGCTGCTGTTGTCGCTGATAATTATTCACATACTGAACAGATTCGTTTACAAGAGAACACTGATCCGTAGCATGAGAACCTGTACAAAGCTCACAAACCATAGCTATTTGATTAACTCCATACGTAGCCAAAGAATCAACCTTCATTGATAGCGCTTGGAGCTGGGCTGCAATAGCGGTGGCTGCATCAACTTCCAGAATACCTGCTACCTTGCCTGACGTCATCCTCTGAGTTGGGTTTTGATGCTCATTTGCAGCCATCGTCTCTATAAGATTATACGCCTCAGTATAGCTTTTAGCCCATAAGGCGCCTCCAGCTGCTGCATCGAGCATGGGCCGAGATTGAGCCCCCAAACCATTATAGAACCCAGTGATCACCATCCAATCCGGCATTCCATGATGTGGACATTTTCTCAACATTTCCTTGTAGCGTTCCCAAGCCTCGCACATAGACTCCGTAGGTTGCTGCGCAAACTGAGTAAGAGCACTCCTCATAGCAGCAGTCTTTGCCATCGGATAAAACTTCACCAAAAACTTTTGCGCAAGATCTTGCCACGTAGTGATGGACCCAGCTGGTTCAGAATGTAACCAGTCTTTAGCCTTGTCCCTTAGTGAGAATGGGAAAAGCCTCAACTTGATAGCCTCATCAGTCACGCCATTATACTTAAAAGTGCTGCAGATCTCGACAAAATTCCTTATGTGCATGTTGGGGTCTTCAGTTGCCGCTCCTCCAAAAGAAACAGAATTCTGCACCATCTGAATAGTGTCCGGCTTGATTTCAAAGGTGTTAGCTTGAATAGCCGGATGAAGGATGCTTGACTGAATGTCATCAATTTTAGGCCAAGAAAAATCCATGAGAGCTGGGTCAGCTTGAACAATACGATCTCCCATGTTTACTGGTTCTTTCTGCTCAGTTCCTGAATTCGAATCCTCAAAATCTAACTTCTCCGGAATATCAAGAACTTCGTTTGTCTCCTCAGCTGTATCTAAAGTCCTCTTGCGAGCACGAGAACGAGTTTGTATAAACGCTTGCTAAAGTACCTGAAACACAACCAAAAAAAAAGAAGAACAAATTAAGTAACTACTTAACCTAATCACTGAGTCCTAATGACCAATGATGGTAAGTACATAAACTAAACAAATACGCCGAGTCCCCGGCAGCGGCGCCAAAAACTTGTTAGGGCGAAAACACGCGCTAATATTCACGCAAGTATACGCGTTCGCAAGTAATATAGAATACTTTCTAGTTCGTTCCCTCAGAGACTCAGACTAAATTATTGTCTAATTAAACTCACTCACCAATGTATGATTACTTCTCAATGTTAAGATAATAACACTTAAAATTGTTGATTAAATATTAACTATAATTAACTACTTAATTAACCACTTAACTAACACTTCAATTTATCAATAATAAAACACTCATGAGATCACAACTTCATTATTACTTCCTTCTATAGCTATTGTTATTACCTTTAGCATGTGACAGTGATGATATTAATCGAATAACACGAAACTGATAAAAGCCAACTTTCATTGTACTAATACCATTCTACCAAGCATCCACAATTAAGATAGAAGTCGAATAGTCATCAATTATGTTGAGTTCCCATATGTCTACAGAAATTGACAACACAACGATTTAAGCACAAGTTATTCTTTTTAATTACATAGGGCAAATAAAACTGTTAGAGTTACCCACTAATCATGCACAACGTACATGAACCTATGCTAGCATGGCAAGTTCTAAATCTCAAGATCCACCGTCGCTTCACAAGAGATTAACACCCTATCTTATATGTTTGTGACGCACATAAGACGAATATGCACAACCAATACTAGATATCATGCAATCATCACACACTAAAGTATTAAACAATTAACTAAAGAATTCCATAATAAATCCGTTGCAACCCCATGATCACGATTAGCCCATAATAGAACTTATCGCCATCATGGGTTTATATGAAATCATGATAAACAAACACAAGAAAATAATAACTAAACTAATTATATTAAAACAGAGTACGTCACAAGAGTAAATAAGTCAAAGCAAGAAAACTAGCATCCAACGTTACAACGAAACAAGAATCACAAGAAAATATGCTTCCTCTTCGTTGCGGTGTGCTAAATCGATCTTCTTCCTTATCTCCTTCGCTTCTTGCGTAAAACACAATCTTCTTTTTTTCAATCCCCCTTGTGAAAACGTCTCAAATCTACTTATATAATAACCCCCTAAAACTCAGATTACATAGAAGTTGGAAGCCAAACAGAAGTAGAAGTCTAAAATAATTCAGCAAAATTCCCGACCCTGCGCGGCCGCTCAGCATAGCTGCGCGGGCGCGCAGGCCTCTACTGGAAAAAATCCAAGCTTGCTCCGTTTCTTCGCCGTAATCTGCCCGTTCCTTTCCTCTCACAATGATGAACACATGCCAAGGCTTATTCTTGATGATTCCTCCCCCGAAATGCAACTAATACCCTGAAATGCATAAACACTAGAAAAACGCATCAAATACACAAAATACTTGATTTCAAGACACCAATTTAAGCCATTTTAAGACGTTCTAAGTGGTATAAAATGCCACTTATCACTTCAAAAACTTTAGAGTCAAATTTTCCCACATATTCAGAGTTGTCTTTTAGAATATAACACTTGCTTCCAAACACATGTAGATGCTTCACTGTAGGCTTCCTGTTAGACATGATTGAGTAGGGTGATTTGCCATGAACTTTGTTGATGAGATATATGTTTTGAGTGTAGCATGCAGTATTAACAGCCTCTTCCCAAAAACTAGTTGGCAACTGAGCATCTTGTAGCAAAGTTCTAGCAGCTTCAACCAATGTTCTATTTTTCGTCTCAACTAATCCATTCTGTTGAGGTGTTCTAGCTGCTGAAAATTCTTGAACAATGCCTTTGCTTTTGCAGAATTCACTTAATGTTGAGTTTCTGAATTCTGTTCCATTATCACTTCTCAATCTTTTCACACTAACCTTTCCTTCAGCTTGCTTCTCAATTTTCTTGATGTGCTCAATTATAATGTTTGGAGTTTCATCTTTAGAGTACATGAACTCAACCCAAGTCTATCTTGAAAAATCATCAACCATGACAAGGGCATATTTGTTCCTTGAAATAGACAAGATATTTACCGGCCCAAACAAGTCCATGTGAATAAGTTGCAGAGGTGCACTTATGGAATTCACAGATTTTGACTTGTGACTTGATCTTTTCATCTTTCCTTTCTGACAAGCTTCACAAACTTCCAGTTGAGTAAATTCCAGACTGGGCATGTCTCTCACAAGCTCCTTCTTGACTAAGGTGTTGATTTCTTTGAGATTCAAGTGAGATAGCTTTTTATGCCACAGTTTGCTTTGCTCTTCTGATGCCTTGGTGTAGAAACAACACACTCTTTCCTTATTTGTCGAGTCTAAGTCTGCAACAAACAAGCTTCCCTTTCTTACTCCCTTAAGAGCAATTTCACTAGTCTTTTTGCTAATAAAAGCACAATCTTCTTTGTTGAAAACAACTTGAAAACCTCTGTCTGCAAATTGACTAACACTTAGGAGATTTACTTCTAATCCAGCAACTAGTGCTACATCTTCAATGACAATATTTCCAGAAATGATCTTGCCATATCCCATTGTGAATCCTTTAATGTTGTCTCCAAAGGTCACCAAAGGGCCAGCCATCTCCTCAAATTGTGATAGCAGGGCCTTATCACCTGTCATATGTCTGGAACATCCACTATCAATAATCCATATGACCTTCTTCCCTTTGCCCTGCATACAATGAGGATTAAGTGTGTTTAGCTACCCAAGCTGTGTTGGGCACTTCCTCCTTGTTAACTGATTTTGCAGAAGTAGAATGAGAATTTTGAGATAAAATGGAATTCATAGACTGTTGAGCATTTTCCCTTTCAGATATAGAACCAACTTTTGATTCTATGAGATCAATTCTCAATTTGTAGCAACTCTTCATCACTTTCATGTTGCAGGGAATGCAGTCAAACTTGTCACAGAATGAATAGGGATCTTTTGCCTTAGCTTCATTGTACTTGCAGATTCCTTCAGGTGGATTGCTAACAGTCTTTTTATAAAGATGAGTTAGGTGATTCATTGATCCACAGTTCTCACACCTCTTTCTAGGAGCATTTGCAACATAAGTAAAATTATTGTTTTTGTTTATCCCAATTTTTCCATTTCTATTCTTCATTTTCTTTTTGACCTGTTCAGCTTTAATCTCCTTCATAGGCTCCTTGGTTTCTTGATTGGCTTTTGGTGTTTCAACAGAGATGGAAAACTGAGTTGTCTCATCATTTTTCTTTTCCTTGTCCTCATCAACTATCTCCTGTTTGATGATCAACTCTTCTTCACTGAAGTTTACTTCACATGCCTTAAACAAAGGTGATTCAACTTTCTTCAAAATACTTGGAATATCTTCAGTTTCAGTTGATTTCCCTTTGTCACTAACAAACTTCCTCTTGTTGTTCAAATCCTCATAATCAAGACCAATGGCAATGTTTGCACATGGCTTGTTCTTTTCATGATATTGGCCAATCAAATCAGAAGCATTTCTGAAGGATTTCAGCTTCACTTCATTCTTCTCCAGCTTTTCTCTCAATACTGCTTCAATTTCACTTGCACACTTTAATTTGTTCTTCAAGTATGCATTTTCGTGCTTAGCAGTATCAAGCTCAACCAGTAACAATTCAGTCTCTTGTTTTTCACTCTCAAGTTTTTCATTGATCTTTTTCAATCTGCTAACTTCCTCATTTGAAGCAACCATGCTTGTATGAATGTGGAACATTTCTGTGCTCATCTTTTCAACAGTTTCCTTATATTAACTCACATTTAAATCAATTATGGTAAGAGTTGGTACCTGTGATTTAGATGATGAAGAATCTCCTTGCTCCAAGGCTATGAATGCATAGTTTCCAACTTCTTCGTCTTCATCATTATCTGAATCATCCCAGCTCTTGCCCTCAGCAATATAAGCTTTCCCTTGTTGCTTCTTTAGAAGAGCATCATACTTTGCTTCCAATTCAAGATAGGCTTTGTCTTTCTTTGCCTTCTTGGGTTTCCTACATTCTGTAGCAAAATGGCCCAACTCATCACAGTTAAAGCACCTTATTTTTTATCTATCAACAGATCCAGTTTTGTAGCCAGTTTTTCTATCAGGAGTGTACTTCCCTTTTCCTTTCCAGCTGCTGTCTTTGTTGAAGAACTGTCCTTTGCTCTTGAAAAATCTTGGTTTCTTTACTCTAATATTAGAGAATTTTCTAGCCAAGTAAGCCATTGATTTGTCCAGCTCATCAAGAGTGTAGAACTCATCTTCTTCATCCAATTCTAGTATGACTTGCTCTTCAGTGTCATTGACTCTTTTAACACCTGTAGAAATTGCTGGAGTTGGGGATCTTTGCTCATCATTAGAAGTCTGGCCATCATTCACAATCAGTGCACTTGAGCCATCCATTACATATCCTTGACCAGCCCTTAATGACTTCTTTTGAATCATTTCAAGTTCATAAGTTTTTTTTGGGTAAATGAGGTCTAAGCCTCGTATATTAAAAACTAAAAGGGAAAGAATTTACAAGGGGGTGGTCCTATTCAAAATTTCTCTGAAACAAGACTCCAAAAGAAATAAAGAAAAGGACCAAAATAAAATAAAAGGAAAAAACCAAATCCAACATATGGAAACTTGGACGCCCAAGGCAAACACCAAACAAAAATCAGCCCAATAACAAACCTAAACTAAAACAACTCCTTAGCGCACCATTCAGGCTCCAAAGATCCAAGACCAAACCTATCGGCCCAACTAACAAACAGCAGGCCCGAATAAAGAAGAGGACTAAATAAAAGAAGAGGACTAGAGATCTGGACAGCATCCAGCAGGCCCAAAACCAAGGCACCAGGCCCAACCGGAGACACCAGCCCAAAACAACCAGCCTAACAGAACCAACCAAAAATAGCCCATCAAGCCAAAACAGGGCCCAGCTAATGAAACCAAAGACTGGACATCTGACTAAAATCCAGCAAGCCCAAAACAACCCATAAAAAAACATCCACAGAAAATTAAACAGGCCCAAACCAGAATCAACAGCCACAAACATCAAAAAATCCAGCCAGGCAGATTTCCAGAACCTCCAAATTCTCCTGCAAATCTTCAAAGCCCCTCCAGCAGAACATACTTTGAACAAAAACACCAGAATCAACAATCCTAGATAATCAAAAAACCACCACCCTGAGCAACATCTTGACAGCAGAGCAAAAATCTTGACACAAATATATCTAAAACCTAACAGATTCATAAAAATAAACTCAAGAAAGAAATAAAACAAAACAATTCCAAGATAAGAACAGCAACACCACCAACAGATCAAGTTAAATCTGGATTATCCAGATTCCTTGAATCCTCCTCATCAATAATTTCTGACAAATTCTGATCCAAACCTTGCATCATGAACTGGTCTGTATCATCAGGCTCCAGATCATACTCTTGTTGTTGATTAGTCCTGCAAACAACAAGGTTATCAAGAAATCCATCAATCTGCTGCATCTCTTTTTCAGCAATTTTCTTATCTAACTCTCTTTTCTCAACTTCAGACATATTACTCCCACTACAAATATACTCAGCAACTCTAGCATTCAACAACTGCTCCATACTATTCTCATGACCACCACCCTGGCCTATATGCATATTGTGGACACCCACTACTGGGGTTGGAAGCAACCCCTTACTACTCACATTCTGCAAACTAACCCCATTACTGGTACTACTACCACCCCTAGGAACTGCACCTTTGACATTAGCTTGAGAAACAACCCTATTTAGATCCCCACCAGAATAACCAGAACTCTGGCCTCTATTAGCATCAAACACCATATTCCCATAATCCAAGTCAAGAGGCTCAAATCTATTCTAAAACCCCAGATTTCCACTACTCCTTTTCTTATTATTCTGCACTCCTGATTTATGCTGCAGATTCCTCACCTGAGCCTGATTTTCCTTTAATGACAATGCCTTTATTCACATACCTGAATTGGTTATTGGCCCTATAACCACTATTTTGATTACCCTGGTTCCCTCTATCCCCTTCCAACACTTTCTCCTTTCCTCTCCTTTGCACAACAGTAAAATCATCCTCCCCTTGAGCTTTAACAGATCCCTCATCCACTCTATTTTCCTTCAACTGAATATCTGCCATCCTGGAAGCTGCTACTATTAGACAAATCTGGACTGAATGTCCAAATCTAGAACAATGAGAGCACCAAGAAGGCCTCCAATGGTACTCCACTTTCAGTCTAACTTCAACTGGATCCCTGCCATCCTCAAAGGGAATATGCACAAACAACCTATCAGGCAAAGGTCGACTAGCCTCAACTTCAATAAGCAACTTTGCAAAACTCAATCTACCTGAAGCTTCTCTACACATCTGTTCTGTAAGAGAGTCTGCCAACACAATATTCCCAATACCACTCCCAATTCTGCTCAGCCCTTCCTTGTTCCAGTATTGCAAAGGTATGTTATAGATTTTTACCCAAAGAGGGATAAATTTAGGGACCTCTTTCGAGAGTTCAATATGGGGATACCATCTCTGGAGAACCAGGGGTTTCCCTTCAATCAAGCACACTCCCTCATCAAGAATCTTCAACATCTCAAGTTCAGAATCAAATTTAAAGAAGAAGAAACCCTCATCATTCATAATAACTTCCAACAACCCCTGTTTAGACCATTTTCTTTTAGCTATGTGTTGCATAACATGAAATGCAACCCTGTTCTCAAAGAAGTAGCCTACCAGACAATTTTCCCAAGCCTTACGCCCCTGAACATCAACATGCAAAGGGGGTTTGATCAAAACCTTACCATCCACTACTTCTGGAGTATGATACTCAAATTTCATATGAGAATACCTCTCCTTAGACTTCACAACCTGAGCCCAGGGTTTTTTCACCTCACCGGCATTACTAACTGGAAGCAAGTTAGCTGACTTCTTCTCAAACTCCAGATTCACATTCCCCCTTTTAGCTAGATAATCCCTAGTATACTGGAGGATATTCTCATTCTGCTTGACCATTTCCACTCTAGCAGAGATGAGATCCTGATCAACTTCCATATTGACTCCAGCCCCACCATACTTTTGCTTCACAGGCTCATCTCTCACCAAGTCCCCAGCAAGCTTATCTGGAAACTGAATATGGCTCACCTTAAAGTTTCCCTCGCCAACCAACCCCTCTGCTTCATTCCCTTGGCTATCTTCCAAATTCTCATCACCCCTAGCACCATCCTCTAGATTTTGCAGTCCAACCAACCTCTCATCACCCACTTCCATGTCAGAGTTCTCAACATCTCCATCCATCTGCTTTACCTCTACACCCTTCTTAATGTCAGGCAAAGAAACAGGCCCTTGGGAGATTCCAATTAAAATAGAACTATGTTGTTCAGGCAAATGCTCAAGCACCTGAGACGCACCAGATTCAATATGCTGTGAATGTTGTTCAGGCAATTGAACAAACACCTCATGAGCACCAATAGTAACAGAGCTCTTCAAGCTATCAGCCACTTGAAGATTCAACCCTTCGACTTCATTACCATCACCCATCGAAGCTTCAACATCTACTTCCTCAATCTGTTTATCAAACACTTCTTTCTGATACAGTGGATTCAAAACCACCGACTCCTTGAAACCAGCCGTACCAGATCGAGAATTACCCTTCTTCACATCACGATTCGAAGGCTCAATCCCAGCATTCTGTCTCAAACCTTCAATCTGCTTCTCTTCCATCCCAACAAACCTGGGATTCGCTTTTTTCTTCAACTCGGTCGAAGCCACAGATGGACGAACACCATCCCTAGTGCCGCCCTGGCTATTTCTTCCACGAACAGACACGTTTTTACTATCACCATGACCCTTGGGTTGTGGGGTTTTCATTATTATGCAGCAAATCAAAGAAATCAGAAGAAAAATTGATCAAAATTATGAATTTATTGAAAATCGCCAAAAAAGTCGCCTAGGAGGGGAAAGGGGGGGAGGCGTGCGCTGCATTTTTGGGGTTTAGGGTTTAAGTTCAGAACCCCATAGAGCACTTCCAGTGTGATTCTACTCAGATCCCTTCCTTCTCTAATTGCAGAGATTTTCTGTTCCAAGTGATCAGGGAGAGTAAGCAAGAACTTTAAATTCACTTCTTCGACATCATAAAATTTATCATGAAGCTGCAAGTCATTTATCAGCTTATTCAACCTTTCAAACACATCAGTAATACCCTCCTTTGGTTTAGCCATAAAACCCTCATACTGAGAAATCAATATCCTTCTTTGATTTGACCTAACCTCCTCAGTTCCTTCACAAAGTATTTCAATCTTTTCCCAGATCTGTTTAGCAGTGTCACAGTTGACAATGTTATTATACATTACATTGTCAAGTGACTCAATTAGTATCAGTTGCAAAGCACTGTCTAGGGAAACTTTCTCTCTTTCAGGTTCAGTATACTCAGAAGGATCCTTGGGAGCATAATGAGTTGGAATAACCATATCTCCATCTGTTGTTTCCTCAACTCTAACTACAGGAGTGAAGGGCCCATTCTTGAGGATACCAATGTAAAGATGATTGGCCATTCTTATAAACAACAACATTTTCTTTTTCCATAAAGTGTAACTGGCCTTATCAAAGGGAGGAATCTTGATACTACTGATTTTCTGTGTATTCATTTTTCCAAGATCTAATCTGTTTACTTTCAGATTTTGCTCTGATACCACTTGTTAGGAATGAATACAACACAGAGGGGGGGGTTGAATGTGTTTTGGCTTAAATGTTTGATTTTCGATCGACTTAAGCTTTAGCAGTTGGTAGTTGTTAATGATTTAGTAGAATGGATGTTAAACATAAATAGCTGTGCAAATATGTAAAACAAAGATCTTCAAAACTCACTTAATTTTATATTAAAAATCAAGCAGTGTTTTGCTACAAAATCTCTAAGTTCTTGTTTTAGAACTTAGCTTCTTTCTTGAGAGAGAACACACAATTTTCTATTCTGATTGTTCTACTTAACTAGAGGACCAGTGTTAACTTTATAACTTAGTTAACTGTTGGTTTACACGGTGGATAATAAACATGCTATTAGCTTTTCTAAACTGTCACTTGTCAATTCAATTTATAGAAAAGCAAATCTTCCATTTCTGGCTTAACATATCTTTAGCATCCCGTGATTACTTTAATCTACTCTGTCAGTTAATCTTTGCCATTGATATTGCACATTTCTCAAGCTGCTTTTTGTAGACTTTTCAATCCATCTGTGTGAATTGTTTGTTGATTTGCAACCTTGGATATTGAACTGTTCTGCAATTCTATACTTAGAGAAATTTCTTCACTTCGAGATCTCCAATTAAGCTGTAGAGAACTCGACATCTCGATATGCATGTTGGCTTGTCGATATCTCTGAAACTTCATTGTTAACTTGACTTATCGACAACTCTGAGTTCTCTAGTGAATTTTGGTTTATCGATAACTCAGAGTTCTCTAATGGACGTTGGCTTATCGATTACTCAAAGTTCTCTAATGAATGTATACTTGTCGATATCTCTGAGTTCTCGAATGGGTATCTGACTTATCGATATCTCCAATAGCAATTCCTGAGTTCTCTACACCCGGTGGATGTTGTTTATCCGTCTGGTAGACATTGCTCATCCGTCGAGTAGATATTGCTCATCCTTCGGGTAGATATTGCTCATCCGTCGAGTAGATTTTGCTCATCCGTCGAGTAGATTTTGCTCATCCGTCGGGTAGATGTTATTCATCCGTCGGTACTCTCTGGAGTTTAAATGACTTCTCGATAAGTCATTCTGGAGTTCTCGAATGATTTCTCTATAACACTAATTCTCCGACTTGTAGAGATCTTGACCTAGAATATTTTACACCAAATAGATTTATTCAACTCCAAGCTTCTTCATAATTCTTCTGAGGCATGATCTTCTTGATCTTCTTCCAGATAGAATTCTTAGGCTTGACACTGTTTAGAGAAAAATGCTTCAGTCTGCTCTATTTACATTTTATAGACATTAAGTGTTACAAGTATGAATTACAGATTAAGGTTACAATACAACTAATCTTAGGGTTGTCAGTATGACTTAGTCTTGTTATAATACAGGCATGTTTTGCACAACACATAAGATGAAGAAGGGTACCTGCAAGTATTTTGTAATTTCGTTGCTCGTCAGTATGGACTTGAATTGGGACTTTAATTTCTAGGGGTTTTCTGATGTTTTTGATTTTATGAATAGCTTCCGTATGTTGTCTACAATTATTTATGATGTTTACACGTTCATTTTATTGCTAAATGGTGTAAGTCGTGTTCAAGGGTTATTTGAGAATTTTGAATCGGTTTTCTATTCTTCTTCATGTACTTTTTGTATGATCGATAATGACAGATAATAGATGTTTTAAGCTTTATTTTGAGATGTAAATCGAGTATTTTGGTAACGTGTTGACTGAAATCGATGTTTGCATGGGAAAGGTTCGAGTTTGCCGATTTTAATGGAGTTTCCGATCGGAAACGTAGATTTTGGCATCGTTAGAAGGGGTGGTAATGTTAGTTGAGTTGCTGGGATGTTGTTTGTTTTGTTTGGACTGGACACCGAGCACAATTGTGCGGGTTTAGTCGGAAAAAGGGCTCGTCAGAGTCGGTAATACCGTCCAGAAATTGGGTTTAACCCGAGAATCAGGTCGGTGTTCATCCCGACCCGAATGAGTTCTTGAGAGATAAAATTAAGAATGATTGATGTAGTCATGTCCGAGTATAATTAATCAGTATGTATATAATAATATATTGTAGGGTATGAGGGCGTAGAGAGAGCTAAAGAGAGGGTAAAAGGAGAGCGATAGGAAGAGAGGGGTAAGAGAGAGTGAGTGTCCACATGTGCCTATGTATGCTTCCACGCGTCAAGTCAACAGGCCAATTTGATGGTGTGTCATTATTCTCTACTATAGTGGTACAAGTAATACCCCGATCACTAAAATGAATTTTTTGATTCATGTCTCTCAATTGAGGTGACCAAAATGATACTTACACCTTGCTCCCGAGTTTTAAAAAGGAAGGAAAGCAAGTGAAGGGTAAGTAAAGTTGTTTCACTTCCCTTCGTAATCGTGCTCCCGAGTTTTTAAAAGGAGCGAAAGCAAGTGTTATTGAATGCAAATTTAACAATCTTTCACCCCAAAACTTTCATTCTAAAAATGGGATGAAAGTACTTTACCGCCTAATCATTTACTTCCTTCCCATTAAGAAACTCGGGAGCAAACTGTTAATCCCGTGGAAATCTATGTTTTTCAAGCTTTTTTACATATTCCGATCTCGGTTGGTGGACCTTTTAAACATTGATCTACCTCAAACCTCAACCCTGAAATTTGAAAATACACTCTTACTACTTAATTGTAACTTTAGACACATTTTTGTATATTATCAAAATTTAAGTAATAAAAAAAATTCAAATAGTTTTTCCCTTTGTCCAAATCCACCCATCCTTTGCTAGATCAGCTTGATCCAGAAATAATTTTAATGGATAATAATTATTTTATTTTACTAAATATATACTATAAAATGAAGTGTCTACAGTAACGCTATTCAATGAGAAACAGATACACTATTCAATGGATAGTTTCTTATTCGTTTTCGCTTTCTTTTACAGTGGGTAATTTATTTGATCATGTCACTAAACTAAAATGTAGCTTAACCAGGTGGTTCTCCCTGTAAACAGGGTCCTGGCTCCACTACACCTCTTTCCAGTGGATTACAACATCACAAGCACCATGTAAAAAAACCATTAATTTTATCATAATACAACTAATTTTTTTTATAACAGGCTCAGTTGTTACAGCTCTATCAATCAAGAATTTTCTGAAGCAGAACTGGCATTAAAGCTGTGTTAATTAAACATCACTGCCAACTTCTTTTAAAAAAAAAGATTTTCAAATAGGTCAGTCAGAAAAATGATATAAAAAAATCTCGGCAAGATTTGAAGATGTAAGCCAATATCATTGGAGCACAAATCTATGAAAACATAGAAAAGGCTCAAGCAGAGAGGATTTCACTTTTATTTGCGCACAGATAAAATCCTGGAAATTATAGAATGTTAATTACCAAGAAGAACTAAGTGCGACACACCAAACAAATGTAAGATATATGTCAGAATTAAGATTGATAGATGAAGAGACAAGCGAAATAGAGTGCTGCCGCCGCAGATGTCGAGTTAAACCCTAACTTGCTACTGACGGGTCTCCTCAATATTTATAGATGGTTTACTTTTGGGCTTCATGCTAAGGCCCATAAAGCACTCTAATCCAGATCACTTTTTAGTTTATCAGTTAGTATATTTTTAGCTTGCCCTTTTTCCTTTTAACGCATATACCAGGCTCACCCTGTATCAGTAACATACGCCCGAATCCTATAAAAATCGGTAATCTAAATAGCTCGGTTATGATATTGATTTAAGATTAATTGAATAATCAAAAATTAATTGGATGTATTTTAATATTTTATTTATATTTAATTCAAAACCCTTATTTTATTAATAATTTATAAATTAATATATATTTATCATCGTACACAAATGATAATTATTTAAATTTAATTAAAATTATATTTTATATCGAATAATTTATTTTCAATATAGCGATCAACAAGAAAACATAGGAATTAATCGGATTTCAGAAATCGGATCAGTAACTTATTCGGTAAAGGATTAACTGGGCGATAATCGATAAAATCGGAGATTTTTAGAACCATGTATGTGCTTTATAAATGTAGCAAAAGATGATTTTATAGAAATTTAATATATTATTGTGATATATTAACTCTAATAATGCGCCTTTTAATTATATCTTATTATTAAATTAATAATAATTTGGATTACAACTAAAGGGAGAGAAAACAAGAGAAAAGAGAGTCGTAAAAAGAAATTGATTTTTATTAATTAAAGTGAGATAAGATATGTATAATAATGCTTTAAAAATAAGACATTTTGTAGATGTTTTAGTATTTTAAGGTAGCAATGATAAATTTGTTGGAGTATTAATTTTCTTGAAGAAAGTTTGACTTATAAGTTTACAAATACTATTTTTTTTTATTTAACAAGACTGTTATAAACTTTAACTGAAAATATTAGTTATGTTTAATGTAGAGGAAGTATAAGAGAATAGAAGATACGGAGAGAAAGTCGTATCTCATTTCATTAGCTAAATGAGCTATTTATAGTAGTTGATTTACAAGTCTTACTAAGTAAACTATTCAAATCTTCTTCATTAAGTATTACAAAACTTCCTCGATAAGATTTACAAGTCTTTCTCGATAAGTTTTACAAGTCTTTCTTTCTTAAAAAGTTGTGCAAGTCTTCCTCAGTAAGATTTGAGAGACTTTCTCGATACCTTTTGATAATCATTTTATATTTATTCAAATATTTTAACAAACACAAATATGTAAAAGATTTTGAATTGAATTAGACACTTGTAAATTCATTATTTATATGATTAAATTTAATGAGGTTTAAATTAGTCACTTACGTAATACAATTAATTTTTGTTGATAATGGATAATGGTGTAAAAGTGGAGGACAGGTAAGTATAAGTAATATAAGACTGAGTAATACATTCACAGGAAAATAGTTTAAATTGAGCAAACCAAAACCTCAATTTGTTTGAACTAAACACTTGCATAGCACTCTCTGGTACATTAATTTCTCTTTTCATCTGTAGTAATACTTGTATACATTGTGGAGTATATATTTCAATTGTACAACATCAAATGACAAAGAAACAACAGTTCTCATAGTTGAGAAAAAAACCTCAACTGATAATATTTGGTCATCTAAAAACCTCTAGAGAACAAGTTATTAAGGAGGTTATGAGCTAAGTCAGATTTATTATCTGTGCCAGAACTAAGCGTAATATCAGACAAAGAACCTGAACTAGGAGCTGGGGATGATCCAGCTTCATAGGCAGGCGCAGGTGCAGTGGCGGAGATAGAGGCGGGGGAAGGTGCTGATACAGAGGCTGATGCAGGTGCTGGCACAGGGGCTGATGCAGCAGGGGCATCAGTATCCGACTCCAAGGCCGAAGCAGATGCAGGTGCTGACACAGGGGCTGATGCAGCAGGGGCATCAGTATCCGACTCCAAGGTCGAAGCAGATGCAGGTGCTGACACAGGGGCTGATGCAGCAGGGGCATCAATATCCGACTCCAAGGCCGAAGCAGATGCAGGTGCTGACACAGGGGCTGATGCAGGGGCATCAATATCTGATTTGGATGTCGAAGCAGAGGCAGGTGCTGGCACAGGAGCAGGAGCAGAATCAGAATCAGATTCAGAAGGCGAAGGTGAAGGTGATCCCAAGTCAGAAGGAGAATCGGATTGTGAAGGTGAAGGAGATACGGGAACAGGAGTAGATACATAAGAAGATTTATCAGCTGAAGAAGGTGACTTCAGTTCAGCTGCCAATTCATTTTGTGTCTGTGTGCGGTTAAAATCTGCATCTTCCTCCTGCGAGATTGGGCTGGCTGCCACTTGGTCATTTGTAGGTGGTGGTAGCACAAGGCCGGAATCATAAGGAACTTTTGTCTGCGGTATCCATGAATCACCATCAATAAAATGCGAGGCAGTGAAACGTTGGATCCGTTCGGTTGTCAGCTCTTTAATGCCTGGCCATTTTACCCGTTGGTCTTTTGAGGAGCTAGGTCCTTTATTGTTGAACTCGGTGTAAAAAAGAGTGTTAAGTGCAAATGTATCATTCCATGGCAAGTATCCTTCAGACTGGATCACATCATCGATATACGATTCCATTATGACTGTTCTTGAGTACTCCTTCCAGGGTCTAGCAAGATATGTTTTGAAACTACTTTTGTCGGACTCTAGAGATGAATCAGCAGTAATGCTGCAGTTTTGAAGAACAATTCCAGTCGGCTGTCTTACACTTTTTCTGCCTTGTGCGGTGACAATGTTTTGCTGGTTGTCCAAGGGCTTTCTTACTAGGAATGTACAATTTTGGAATACAACAGCTGCGTCGCCAAACACAAAATCTATGGTGCCTGATATCTCACAATCACGATAAAATTGTCGATAGGCATGAGTGTAAAGCGTGTCTTGATATCCGTCCATCCTGCAGTTGTAAAAGATAGTCTTATCGGCACTAACACGGAGTGCCACTGCTTGCTCCTTCTCAGACCCAGCAGAATTCTCGAATCCAATGTCCTTTGCAATGAAGTAATCTCCACGAATAGCTGCCAAATTAACATACATGTTAATATATATTGGTGCTCTAGCATCATAAGAAGAAAATTACTGAGTAGTCTAATTTAAACGTCTAATGCTGCAACTTACCAACTGTTGCGCTCTGATATGTGGTTGTTCCATCGACCCTATTCAATTTTCCTGTTATCCTCGTCTTGGCGGGGCCATCACCTATCATAATTAAATGAGTCATATTTGAAAGGACATCAACTTTCTCCTCGTACACACCTTCCTTAATATGCATAACAAATGATTTGTTACTAGATCTCGGTATCTCTTTCAGTGCTTCGTTAATTGTTTTGAATTTGCCACTTCCGTCCTGTGCAACAACAATGTCAGCCTCTATCTTATGGCTGGCTTCTACGAGTTCCCTTCTCGTAGGATCAAGCCAATTAGGATAGGACAAGAGACGACGGTTATTCACTGATTGTTTATCATTATTCAATTTAGCAAAAGCTGTTGCAATGTCATTAACCATAGCCAGGGAATTCGTTGTCATCTGCATGCCCAATTTTAAGGCTTCCCTCATTTTTTTTGAGGCCTCTCCCGGTATGTTTTCAAAACCATCTAAGCAGGTTTCTTCAGATGTCATGGCACCACTTAGCCAAACTTTAAGATCAGCAAGGATAACATTTAGCTCACTAATGTCAAGATCGACAAATTTGTAAAATGATCTCTCAAGATCCTTTATGGACATATCTGCAAGCTCATTGCAGCTCCTGAGAGCTTCTTTTGATCTCGGATCTTGCTCAAGTTTTTCCAAGGTTGCAGACTTATGAAGAGCATCTTTAATATGCTTCATTGTTACCTCCATTCCGATCTTTACTAGTTCTTTGGGGTCATCGGTTTCGTTGTACTCTTTTGATGACAGACTTTTTACGCATGTATCTTGATAATCCACGGATTCACAAAGGGTCTTGATGGCCTTATTAGAAGTCGATATCTCTTGTGAATTGTTGTTGTCGTTGCTACTAATTAATACTACTGTTGCAGCAACAATCATAGCCAGCAGGAGCACAGAAGAAATGCCTAGCACAACAATTCTCTTGTGATTCGGATCCATTTTGTGCTAGCTAATGCAGAAAATCTAACTAATATAATTCTTCCTTGGAATGGCTTTACTAATGATCGAAACAACAATACACGCAAATGTATATTAATCAAAGAGAAAAGGGTCTGGAATAAGGTTAATGACCCTCCTCTCAATAATTTGAAGCTGTGCTGGAAAGTCTCTACAGAAGAGACTACGAAGAAATGAAAGAACCGGAAGATTAATTATATCATGCACCTGCTTAATTAACATATTTAGATTCCTTATTTCTCGTACATAACTTGTGGCCTGTAAGGTTTGTGGACTGGTTTTTCGGACAGGATGGTTCCAAATGTTTGTACCCTAAATATGTGGAAATATTATTACAATAAAGCATGCACAATCTAATTCACTAAAATATGTATACATTACATTGCACATACATCATCCTTAATGTTATCCCTGTGGCCTTGCAAACACTGGCTAAAGCCTTGATAATGTTGTCACAATTTCGGCTAGAAGAAGAAGAAGTATAAACATATGGTCTAGATGATGCTTAGAAGATCATGACTCTATACTGTGTAACAAATGTGAAGACATTCTAATTTATATGAAATTATGTATATGATGTTTCGGAATACTTGCTGGTTCATTCTCATCATTAAAAGTTCAAAATAATTCATGAAGTAAAGTCAAAAAATATAGTAACAATGTATTGATGATCATTGATCAGTATTACATTCCGCGTAAAATTCAAAACAGGCCACCATAGTATGGAACACCAGTACTAGGCAACCAAAAATCTCCAGCTAACAAATTGGAGACGGTAAAATTAGTTGCATCTGAGACATTAATCACATGATAACCCTCCCATGTAACCCTATTACTGGTATCAGATCCAAGTCCTCTGTTGTTATATTCGGCATAGTAAGATGTATTGAGTGCAAAATCTCCGGACCAGGCAACCCGACCTGCAGGATCAATCAATTTATCGATAAAAGAATTTAAATAAACAGCTCTCGAGTATTCTTTCCAGGGCCTCCCCAGATAAGTCTTCGTTGAAGCCATATATTCTGCTGCGCTAATTGTACAATTTTGTATTGAAGTGCCAGTGTTTTGGTTAATATCAATTCTACCTTGAGCCGTGATTGCATTGAATTGATCTTCCATAGGAAGCCGTGGATAAATGTTGCAGTTCTGAAACACAACTGCAGCATTTCCAAATATGAAATCTACAGTTCCGTAGATGTTACATTCCCTGTAGAATTGTCTCAATGTGTGAGCATATAATGTGTCTTGATACCCTTCAAAGCTACACTGGTAGAAGGTTGACAAATCAGCTCCATTTCTAACAGCCACAGCTTGATGCATCACTGCTCCTGCTGTGTTTCGGAATGTTATGTTAACTGCCACAAAGCCTACTCCAGTTACAGCTGCATATCAAGTACTAGATTAAGAACGGGCCAATGTCTAGGAATTAACATGGAAATAACTCAGTTAACAACGAAATGAAATCATTGCATCATGAACGTGAAAGCTAAACATTTATGAAACTACAGCAGAGTGCTTCTTAGCTTACCAAATGTAGCCGTATTAAAGGTTGTCCACCCATCAACTACACTGCGATTTCCAGTAATTATAGTCTGGTCGATTCCATCTCCAATCATCATCAGATATCTTTTAGATTTAGCTATATAAACATTCTCCTTGTAAACCCCAGCAGCAATATAAATTAAAAAATATCCATTAGTACAATCTGTATTATTCGGAGCAGCTGCCACAGCATCAGTAACGGTAGTAAAATCGCCGCTTCCATTAGGGTTCACCACAACGGACTTACTCACATTCACAGCATTTCCGCCTGGGTAAAGCTTGAGACCTGCATCCTGTGGCTTTCTATCTTCCAGCTTTTTTCCTTCTCTTGTATGAGGAATCCAGGCGTACTTAAAAATTGCGAGGGCAACACTGTTTAGCATGTTTCCATCAGAAAGTGGGGTTTGAAGAGCAATTTTAATGGCTGAAAGTGGATTTACGGCCTCGAGTCCATCTAAACAAGTTTGATAGTTTGTGAGGGTTGCACTAAGCAAGCTTAGCAATTCACTTGCTGTTGGACCTTCAATTGTATCTGTAAAATTTATAGCTTCCAGAGTTATTACAAAAAAATCTATATTTAAGCTTGTCAGAAGTTGACAATCTTCAAGAGCATGAAAGGTGTATTCCTGCAATCCAATCCGGAGCTCAAGGTAACCATCTATAATTGAGAGTACATTTTGTGTCGATGATATTGATTGCTGGAGAATAAACCTGACATATTCTTGTAGAGAGCCAAAATTGTTTTGTAAACGCATTGAATTGCAAAAAGATGGAAAAGGCGTGTAGTCACAGATGACTTCATTTGAAAGAGATTTTGAGGGACTGAAAAAACACAGTATTATAAGAACTGAAATGCAAGTAGAGACATGCATGCTTGCTATGGTAAGAAAAGTAGCATGGGAGATTGCTTGCATATATATAGGAAGTTGTTTAAGTATATTATTAAAGTCTATAACAAAGATCATTAAAACATAAAGTAATTTATAAACAATAGGTGCAGCTTGTGTGTTAATTAACAAGCATTTTGTTTGATGTTTAGTACATTATGTTAAATTTCTACTCGTTGTCTCGCACGTTCACTCAGATTAGGGGACTAAATATAACTTAGTTTGACTCTTTCAGAGAAACACCTAAATGTGGTCAGATATACATGTTGCACACTAAGGAGTGTGTGTTTCTGAGCAATTGTAAAGAAAGATATGTAGAATAGAATAATCAATGTGCACCCACGATCGTGGATATCATACTATGGTCTGGGAAGTTGAGAGCCAGTATGGAATTAGTAATAAAAAAATTTGAAGAGATTAAAGAACAGAAACGTGTCCTAACTCCTGAGAAGAAATGCTTAGAGGCTTATGCAATTAGCATCCAGTATTGCCTGGTCTTTGATCTCACCTGCTAATGAAAAGATTGCGAATACGAAAACGAATGTTTTTAAATGTTTCTTAAAGACCCTGGTTGAGTTGGTGAGTTGTTCTTTGGGTTTCTAAGTTTTATATAATTGAGATTGTCTCATTTGTGTGTCTCATTCTCATATGCATTCTGTCTCATTCATCCTTAACATATCTTACTGTCTCATTCACATTGTTGCATTCATATTATACTTGTTATATTCTGTTGTTACTATTTTTTTTTTTACCTCCAGGAGCTTCAAGTATTTTTGATAAGGGAGCAATTTGTCATCATCATAAAAGGGGGAGATTGTTAATTTCATGATTTCTGATGATGTCTCAACAGAATGGATTAATGCAACAAGAATGATTCATCAATACTTATCCGGCTGTTTTGCAAGTCTACAGATAAGGATTAGGTTTTTTTTATGTAAATCTTGTTTACCTGGATAAATATCTTTTAAACTTATCTTCAACAAACCCTATCTTATAAATCAAGTTTGAATTATTCAAAACTTATCTTTTACTTGGTTTATCTTTTTCAAACAACTAACAGATTAGTTTCTCAAGTATTTATTCAAATATTTTCAAACAAACGTGTTTTCAAATCTTATCTATCTTATCCTTTGTTTGAAAATAAATCTGTGAGAACTTTCCCTATAAATACAACTCACTTTTTCAGATTTGTGGCTAATGCTTTCACGTCAATTCTTCCATCTGAAAAACATCTTCTTGTTCTTTACCCGAGATACAAATCCAGTGAACAAGATATAGTTTGAGTTGTAATCAATTTGTTGATAATTGTACTCGTGTATTTATATCGATTTGTGCCGGGTTGTGGCAAGCTTGATTTCAAAGTATAGCAAGGTAGCTAGATGGCTAAAGAATAGCAGTTGGCTAGGTACCAAGTTTAGCTTGGGAAAGGGTTCTTTCAAGTGCTATATTTGTAATCAAGGAAAAGACTGTAAGTTCTTTTATTAAAGTTGATATAATACATTCTCTATGCTAGTTGGCATAGGGACTTGGATGTAGGCCATAGACTAGGTTTAGGGGCCGAACCAAGTGAAAACTTCTGGTGTTTTTTTTACTTATTAAGTTTTCAGCATTCTGCATATTCTTTACTGTTATTTACATTCAGCAGTTAATTGAGACTGTCTCATTCATTGTCTTATTTGTAAAGGGACTGCCCCATTTGCATAAGAGACTGTCCCATTTGCCTTAACAGTTAGAATATAATATTACCGAGCCATCGAATTTCAATTGGTATCAGAGCAGGTGCATTTAACTATTTTTTATTGTTTATTTTGCTAGCGATCCATGGCTCAACCAGATAGGTATTCAAACAATTATCCACCACTGCTTCATGGTGCTGAAAACAACAATGACTGGAAGTTCCGGATGAAAATCTTTCTCCAGCGTGATGCATTCGAATGGGATGCTGTAGAAAATGATTTTACAACTCCTATGAAAGATGGGAAGCCAAAATCCCTCAAGGATCTCTCTCCTGAAGAAGTGAATGCAATGAACTCCAATGCTAAAGCTATGAACTCACTTCTCAATGGCATGGTACCTACAGAATTGAGAAAAGTATCAGCATGTACCACTGCCAAACAGATCTGGGATACGATCAAAGTCAGCCGTGAAGGCACGTCTAAGGTACGTAAAGTAAAATTAAGTATGTTCATGAGTGACTATGAAGGTTTCAGGTTGGAAAGAGATGAAAGTGCGCGAGATGCTCAAGGGAGATTCCTGACATTGATGAACTCTATCTCACTTCTGGAAAGGATCATTCCTCAATCTGAGATCAATAGAAAAATTCTCAGAGCAATGCCAAAGAAGTTTGCTCCAAAGGTTACCATTCTACAGGATTCAACACTGCTTTCGACTATGGACACTCTAACACTGTTCAGTGAATTGGAAGAATTTGAAAATCAGCTACGCAGATATGATGAAGAAGATGAAGCTCCTCGTAAGAAAACTCTTGCACTTAATGAAGATGCAGACGAATCTCCTGATGATTCTGATGAAGATATTACTCTTCTAACAAAGAAGTTTCATAAATTTCTTGTCAAACGGAATGCCTCTAAACGACCTATGAAGTCACAGTTTCCAAAGAAGGACTTCAAATCTAATCCAAGCAAGGAGAATAAATCAAATCAAAGCAAGGACACTTGTTTTGAGTATGGAAAGAAAGGACATTTCAAAAAAGACTACTACAAGCTGAAGAACAAAAAGAAGGCATTAATTACTTGGAGTGATGATGAATCTGACGTGGAGATTGATTCAGACGATGAAGTTGCTCAACTTTACTTTGTAGGACTCGAGGACAACTCCAGTGATAATGATGAGGTACAAAATATAAAGTTTAGTTCAAATATATCTTCATCGATGTTAAATTTGCAGGTCCGGGTTAAGAAGCTAAAAGAAAAGAATGCTTATTTAAAACAAGCATTAAGTGAAGTTCTTAGTGAAATGGATGACCCCATGAAGGAAGAAGCTTTGGTTGCTGAAAACAAATCTTTGCTTGAAAGGGTTTCAAAACTTACTGAAGAAAATCAATATCTCAAAAATGAGATTGAGATGAAAGATGTTTGCCTTGAACCCTTGAAGAAAGAGTCAATCTCTGTTGATCCAGAAATCGTTAAAGGAGACAGTACTCCTGATCCCCTGGTTCTGGAATTAAAGCAGAAAGTTGCACAGCTTGAAAAAGATTTAGCTAAATGTTTCCATGGAGAAGGAACTTTGAATGCTCTTCTTGGTGAACAAAAATCTTCTCTTGATAAAGGAGGTTTAGGATGTGAATCAATCAAGAAACGTGCATTTCAAGGCGGTTACAAGCGAGCTCCTATGAAGTATAAGTTGCCTTATGAGAAATGTCGAGATTGTGGCAAATCTAGTCACACTCCATCTGAATCTAGATTATGTGGAATCAAGGGCCACTCCTCTAACTCATCTTATAAATCGTCTGCTAGATATAAATCTGCTAATACATCTGTTAATATTGTTCAGATGTGGATTAAGAAATCAGATAGATAAGATTTATGATACTAACCAACCAGGACCCAAGGTTAAGTGGGTACCTAAGAGATAAAGCAATTTTTGCAGGTTTGCTTGAAGGTCCATGTTCCGCGAAATAAATGGATCATCGACAGTGGTTGTTCATGGCACATGACAGGTGATAAATCCAAGTTTCTATCTCTAGTTGCCAAGGAAGGTGGCTTAGTTACTCTTGGAGATTCAAACACCGTCAGAATTATTGGAAAATGCACCATTGGTAATGACAACTTTGCTATTTCTAACGTTCGTTTAGTTGATGGTTTGAAATATAATCTTATCAGTGTAAGTCAACTTACTGATGCTGGTCATAAGGTTAAGTTCGATAAAGATGTATGTTATATTGGTACTAAGACTAACGAGTTTGCTTTGGTTACCAAAAGGAAAGGAAATATTTTCGTGTTAGATTTTGATGAATAGCAGGAGGAAATCTGTCTTGCTACTGTTCAAGATCAGCAGAATATGTGGCATCGACGTTTAGGTCATGTTCACATGGATCTTCTTCGGAAGATATCTTCTCATGATCTGGTACGAGGTCTACCCAAGCTGAAATTCAAGAAGGTTGAACCTTACACAACATGTCAGCTAGGAAAACAGGTAAAGACATCTTTCACTACTAAGAATTGTGTGTCAACAACTGACCCTTTACAACTTCTTCATCTAGATCTTTTTGGTCCATAAAGGTATGTAAGTTTGTGAGGTAAGAATTATGCTTTTGTTATAGTTGATGATTATTCTCGCTTTACTTGGGTACTATTTTTGCGTACTAAGGATGAAGCTTTTGTTGAGTTTAAGGATCTTATTACTAACCTTAAGACTAAGTATTCATATAAGCTCAAGACTATATGTAGTGACCATGGAGGTGAATTCGAGAAGTATTTTATTACCTTCTGCAAATCGAGAGGAATCACTCATGAATTCTCAGCTCCTCGTACTCCTCAGCGGAACGGAGTAGTGGAACGCAAGAATAGGGCATTACAGGAAACTTCCAGAACTCTACTGCATGAGAGTAAGCTTCCAAAAAAAATTTGGGATGAAGCGGTACGCACTTCTTGTTATGTTTTAAATAGAGTACTTATTCGTCCTATTTTGCTTAAAACTCCGTATGAATTGCTTAAGAAAAGGACTCCTAACATTAGTTATTTTCGAGTATTTGGTTCCAAGTGTTTTATTTTAGATACTCAGAATAATCGAGGCAAGTTCGATGCAAAATCCACAGAAGGAATTTTCTTGGGATATTCTACTACAAGCAAAGCTTATCGTGTTTATAATTCTGTCAAGAACAAAGTAGAAGAATCCATCAATATTACTTTCAATGATTCCTCAAGGAATATATCTCCAATTGATGAAGATACTGCAGATCCACCGTCTCATTCCCAAATGAGACAGTCTCATTCTGAAAAGAGTCAGTCTCATTCTGACAAATCAAGTAGTCAAGATTCTCCAGGTCCTTCACCGTCTTATGATAATTCTTCAGGATCTATTCAAGCATCAGATGAATCTTCTGGCTCTCCAAAGACTCCTGATAGTGTGTCAAATGTGAATTCTGTTACTCCTCTGGATAAATCTTCACAAGCGGAAATGAGGCAGTCTCTTTTGACTGAGACAACTCCTATTCATTTCCAGCAGACAATTCTAATGAGGAAGAGATGAGTAATATTCACTTTCCTAAGTCTTCTAGGACCGTGAAGAATCATCCACCAGATAATCTTCTCACTGATTTAGATCAAGGGATTTCTACTCGAAGCAGATTTCACAATTTGTGTGCATTCTGTGCTTTTGTTGCTGAGTTTGAACCAAAGAACTCTCAAGAAGCAGTGGCAGATGAACATTGGTCAGTTGCTATGCAGGAAGAACTTAATCAGTTCGAGCGTTGTGATGTTTATGAACTCGTCCCACCTCCTTAGGATGCCAAGATCATTGGTACTCGGGTTTTAAAGAATAAGAAGGATGAAGACGGCAACATTATTCGCAACAAAGCTCATTTGGTTGCTCAGGGATACAACCAACAGGAAGGAATCGATTACGACGAGACATATGCTCCAGTAGATCGATTAGAAGCTATTCTAATATTAACGGTTTTTACAGCTCACAAGAAGTTCAAGCTCTACCAGATGGACGTCAAGAGCGCTTTTCTAAATGGCTATCTCAAGGAAGAAGTTTACGTCAAGCAGCCTCCAGGTTTTATTCATGAGAAGTACCCTAACTATGTTTACAAGCTCAAGAAATCTATCTATGGATTGAGACAGTCTCCTCGTTGTTGGTACGAGCGTCTCAGTCAGTTTCTTTAGAACAATGGTTTCATTCGCTGTACACTCGATCCAACTCTCTTTATTTTTCATAAACGTGATAACTTTCTTTTAGTACAAGTTTATGTTGATGATATAGTATTTGGATCTTCTCACGAATCTTTGTGTAAGTGGTTTTCTGATTGCATGCATAAGGAATTTGATATGAGTTTGATGGGTGAATTGCAGTACTTCCTAGGTTTACAAATTAATCAGTCTAATGCAGGAATATTTATTCACCAAGGAAAGTACATAAAGGATTTACTCAAAAGATTTGTATTGGATCATGTTACACCTAAATCAACCCCGATGAGTACTTCAGTTAAGCTTACAAAGGATGAACAAGGTACACCTGTAGATGTCACTAAATTTTGAGGTATGATTGGCTCATTGTTATATTTAACTGACTCACGACCTGACATTATGTATAGTGTATGCTTGTGTGCTAGTTTTCAATCTCAACCTAAAGAATCTCATTTGAATGCCGTTAAACGTATTTTTAAATATTTAAAAGGTACGAGTGACTTGGGATTGTTTTATCCTGGTTCCTCTTCTTTTGACTTAATCGGTTTTTCAGATGCTGACTATGCAGGGTCACAGGTTGATAGAAAAAACACAAGTGGTGCGTGTGAATTTTTAGGAGATTGTTTAGTTGCATGGCATAGTAAAAAGCAAACATCTGTAGCTCTTTCTACAGCTGAAGGAGAGTACATTGCAACTAGAAGTTGTTGTGCTCAAATTTTGTGGATGCAACAAACATTGCAGGATTTTGGTATTTCTTATACAAATATTCCTATTTATTATGATAATACCTCTGCAATTAATATCTCTAAAAATCCTGTCATGCATTCTCGTACTAAGCATATTGATGTTAGTCACCATTTTCTACGAGATAATGTTTCTAAAGGTAATATTGAGCTTATTTATATTTCTACTGAGAAACAGCGTGCAGATATCTTCACTAAGCCTTTAGCTGAAGATAGATTTTGTACAATGCTTCGTGAACTAGGTATGTGTTTCATGTAATTTTATGTGATTAATTATGCATTTTGTCATAATATTCATATATGTTTTGTTCTTGTGATAATTAGCTAATTTAGTTATGTGTTAATCAATATTTACTATATGTGTTTATCCGTTTTTGTAATTATTAGTATTATTATATTTTATTATTTTTATTCTGTGTGTTGTTGCGTGTTTGTTGCTAATAGATTTAGTATATCTTTTAATTTAACTTATCACCTCCTCGTTTTTCGTGCATGTATTGTTCTTTCAGTACATCACTTCTGTCTTGCATCTGTTCACTTCCTCTTCCATCTGTAACTCTTCAGTTCCTTCTTCTATTTAAACTCTCTTTCTTAATCTTTTTGTTTTCTTCATTCTACTCTTTCACTCTCTCTCAAAATCCTCTCATTTTCTCTCTTAACCCTAAAACTCCTCACCAATGGCCCGTCGTTCAAGATCCACCGCTAACCAAACCTCAACCGCCGGTTCATCTGGCATCAAGCATCGTCGTGTCACTACCGTTGTTTCCGAAGCGTCAAGCGAAACATCTCCTGACTCGTTAGACAGACATGCAAAAGAAAGCGGATCCAAAATCCTAACCAAGCCTATTCTTAAAGAGCAAATTTGCGATATTGAGTTGTTAACCCGAGTTGGAGTATATGATTTGTTCAAGTTCCAAGGTTGTGAATCATTGTTGTCACCGGATGAAGTTATCTACCCAGAGCTTGTCCGTGAGTTTTATGCAAATTTTCAATTGCTTTTAGAAGGCCTTGTGTTTTCCAATGTTCGAGGGACTCCTGCCGTTTTCAAGGCTGATGCTCTTGCCAGAATCGGAGGGTTGTCAGACCAAGGGGTGTGTCCGTTCACAACGCACCAGGCATTTGTTGATATTCCCGGGTTTCAGTATGAGGAACAACTCAAAGCAATTGTTGGTGATAACTTTATTGATGTTTCCATCAAACCATCAGTATCAGATTTAACTCCGCTCTCTCTTTTGGTTTTTAAATTGTTTCACACAAATTTGTTGCCTCGTAAAAGTGGTCGAGATCGAACCACTTTTCAAGATTCGATTTTAATTTCTATGTTTGTCAAAAAGGTTTCTTGTGATGTGTCTTCCCTGATTATCAAAAATATGTATCATTGCTCGACTCATGAGTCGATGCACTTTCCTTATCCTGCACTGTTGTCGAAAGTGTTTAGGTATTTTTGTGTCTCTGTTGCTTCTGTTCAATCTGAGAAAATTAGTACGTTGTTTGATTTGTCTGTTTTAACAGCAAATAATTTGTTTGTTTCCGAGTCAAATAAGTTGCATTTTGATGAAACTCATAGGCCCTTTGGTGGACTTCCAAAATCCCCAAACTATGCCTCAGACCCCTTTAATCAGCCTACAAACACTTTGCTTAATTCCTTTTTGATTAAATTAAATGAAAATTCTGCCGCTTTGGCTAATCTTAATCAACACTTTGCGTCTGTTGAGACTTTGGGTTCGCTAACCTCACAGGTTAGCATGATGCATGCTTCTTTTGAGTTGTTTAGAAAGTTTATTTGTTCGTCATTAGATTCAATCAATGCAAAACTTTCTGTGTTGCATGCTTCTGATGTCAAGTTGGCCAAAACAATAGACTTTGAGTTTGGGTCTCTACAAGAAAGAATGGTTTCCTCGGCTAAGGCCTGGGAAAAAGAGTTTGTAAAGTTATTTTTCAAGTTGGTTCAGAGACGAAGTTCGTGTCACAACAGTTGTCCGCTATGCAGGACAAGAGCAAAATATACTGGCATAAGAAACATGACTGGATTGGCGATTGTACTTTGGAAGAAATCACAGCTCCTCTGCCACTTCCTGCCATCCCTCCACCTTCGGTCTTCGGCATGACGTGGGAAGAATACAAAGTGAAAATCTTTGACTGGCTTCGTGAACGGGACGACAAAGCACCAGCTCAAGACGCTTTTGACAAGCTATTTTCAGAGTATGGCTCTGCTCCTGTTTTTCCATCAGCCAAGGACAAAGGGAAGGCTCCAGTCGATGTTCATGATTCAGATTAAGCTCTTTTACGATGATGAAGAGGGAGAAATCTTTAATGTGTTTATCTGAATGTTTGAATGTTTTTAGACTTGTTTCGGTTTTTCAGACTAAGTTTGTGTTGGATTTTAAGATTATGATGTGATCAGACTAAGTTTGTATTTGATGAATATTTTTGAATGTTTTTTTAAAGACAACCAGACACCCTGGTTGAATGGGTGGGTTGTTCTTTGGGTTTCTAAGTTTTATATAATTGAGATTGTCTCATTTGTGTGTCTCATTCTCATTATATGTATTCTGTCTCATTCATCCTTAACATATCTTACTGTCTCATTCATATTGTTGCATTCATATTATACTTGTTATATTCTGTTGTTGCTAAATTTTTTTTTACCTCCAGGAGCTTTAAGTGTTTTTGATAGGGGGAGCAATTTGTCATCATCATAAAAGGGGGAGATTTTTAATTTCATGGTTTCTGATGATGTCTCAACAGAATGGATTAATGCAACAAAAATGATTCATCAAGACTTATCCGGATGTTTTGCAAGTCTGCAGATAAGGATTAGGTTTTTTTATGTAAATCTTGTTTACCTGGATAAATATCTTTTAAACTTATCTTCAACAAACCCTATCTTATAAACCAAGTTTGAATTATTCAAAACCTAACTTTTACCTGGTTTATCTTTTTCAAACAACTAACAGATTAGTTTCTCAAGTATTCATTCAAATATTTTCAAACAAACTTGTTTTCAAATCTTATCTATCTTATCCTTTGTTTGAAAATAAATCTGTTAGAACTTTTCCTATAAATACAACTCACTTTTTCAGATTTGTGGCTAATGCTTTCACGTCAATTCTTCTATCTGAAAAACATCTTCTTGTTCTTTACCCGAGATACAAATCCAGTGAACAAGATATAGTTTGAGTTGTAATCAATTGGTTGATAATTGTACTCGTGTATTTATATCGACCTTGTGCCGGATTGTGGAAAGCTTGATTTCAAAGTATAGCAAGGTAGCTAGAGGGCTAAGGAATAGCAGTTGGCTAGGTAGCAAGTTTAGCTTGGGAAAGGATTCTTTCAAGTGCTATATTTGTAATCAAGGAAAAGACTGTAAATTCTTTTATTAAAGTTGATATAATACATTCTCTATGCTAGTTGGCATAGGGACTTGGATGTAGGCCATAGACTAGGTGTAGGGACCGAACCAAGTGAAAACTTCTGGTGTTTTTTTACTTATTAAGTTTTCAGCATTCTGCATATTTTTTACAGTTATTTACATTCTGCAGTTAATTGAGATTTACAGTTATTTACATTCTGCAGTTAATTGAGACTGTCCCATTCATTGTCTCATTTGTAAAGGGACTGTCCCATTTGCATAAGAGACTGTCTCATTTGCCTTGACAGTTAGAATATAATATTATCTATCGAGCCATCCAATTTCAAAATATGCCCGGAGAAAAGGAGATGCCTTAAAGATTAGTGATGATTGGTGTCATTAGTAAAATACTTTTATGTTGTAAAAGGAAGAACATCTTACGGGATTCTTAATTAAATGGGGTGAAAGGCTGGATAAAAGTTTGAATCTCTAAGATGAGAGAAACTTTTAATGTTGTGTTGTGTTGTTTATGTTGTAATTTGACGATTACAACTATAGAAAAAAAAATGCAAAAGTAGTCATAAGAAACTGCAGATTTGAGGATCCTAAGATGTTTCATGTTATTCCCGTTTTAGTGGCTATATAGGTAAGCACATACAAAAGAACATCAAGGAAGTTTGGGCAAAGTCTGTTCCTCAACCTCCACAGAAGAGAAGAAAGATGATTCTCAGGGATGAATCTGACAGTGAGGAGGAAGCACATGTTCATGCATCAGAACCTGTGACAGTTGAAGCTGAGAATGTCACTTCTCAGAAAGCAACTGTAGCTGAAAGTTCTGATACCTTGAAGAGGAAAAGAACTTTAAACTCTGATGATAAAGAAACTCCTTCATTGGCAAGGAGATTGAAGAAAATGAGGGCTAAAAGGCATTTGGCTAAGCCTCCATTAGAAGATAATGAAGAAGCTGAGGAAGGAGATAAGGAATCTCTGATCTTAAAAGAGCCAATTATCATTGAATCTCTGCCACCTTCAGCTAAAGACAAAGACACTGTACAGGATACAGTGGTTACACCTCCTGTTTCTCCTCTTCATGAAGATGTTACAGTTGAAGATTCAGGCTTAAGTCCTGAAATTGACATCAATAGGTTGCACATTCCTACTATTCTGTATTTGGAAGCTCCTACAGCAGCTCAGACATCTCCAACTCATTCTCCAATCTTAAATGCTGATGCTGAGATACCATCTACACCAATTCTGGATCAAGAACCTGAAGATTAGAATTTAGATGAAGATAAATCAGATACTCCTATAGCCTCACACACTGTTGTGTTATTGACTTGCAGATTTCTTATGATGACCTAATTCAAGATGTACGTAGAGAATGCAGATTATGGGACTTAGTTATTGTAAGTGATAGGGTTTGGTGTAATTCTATTTGACTGGGTAAACAAGTTTATCTCCAAAACAAACTCTATCTTGATAAACCTATTTGAACTATTCAAATCTTATCTTTTTTAAGATTTATCTTTTACAACCAACTAACGGGTTGTTTTACAAGGACTTATTCAAATATTTTCAAACAAATAGATTATCCAATCTTATCTCTTCTTTGTTTTGAAAATCAAACCCGTTAGATTTGTGTGTATAAATACACATCTTATTTTTAAGATTCAACAAGAGTGCTTATTCCACGTTCTATCTTTATTCTCTGAAAAACTCTTCTTATTCCATTATCTTGAATATTTTATTTAAGAAAAAAGACACATCTCATGTTTTCAGATTACACCTAATGATTCCACGTTCTATCTTTATAATCTGAAACACCATTCTTGTTTTATATCTCTTGAATATCCAGTCAAACAAGAAGCCTAGTTTGAGTTGTAAACTTTCACATTATATTCTTGTATCTGAAAGGTGTATTATATCACTTATCCCGGGTTGTGGGAGTTTGATTACAAGTGGAAGGCCAAGTAGCTTTGTGTTAGGTAGCTGTGTGCTAGGGAAATGTTTATTTCAAGTGTGCGAAGTTTGTAATTAAGGAAAGTTTGTAAGTACTTTGTTTTAAGTGGATATAATACATTCTCTATGCTAGTTGGCATAGGGACTTGGATGTAGGCCATAGACTAGGTGTAGGGGCCGAACCAAGTGAAAACTTCTGGTGTTCTTACTTATTAAGTTTTCAGCATTCTGCATTATCATTACTGTTATTTACTTTCTGCAGTCAATTGAGACTGTCCCATTCATTGTCTCATTTGTAAAGGGACTGTCCCATTTGTATAAGAGACTGTCCCATTTGCCTTGACAGTTAGAATATAATATTATCTATTGAGCCATCCAATTTCAATTGGTATCAGAGCAGGTGCATTTAATTCTCTTTTTAGTGTTTATTTTACTAGCGATCCATGGTCAACCAGATAGGTATTCAAACAATTATCCACCACTGCTTCATGGTGCTAAAAACTACAATGACTGGAAGTTCCGGATGAAAATATTTCTCCAGCGTGATGCATTTGAATGGGATGTTATAGAAAATGGCTTTACAATTCCTATGAAAGAAGGGAAGCCAAAATCTCTCAAGGATCTTTCTCCTGAAGAAGTGAATGCAATGAACTCAAATGCTAAAGCTATGAACTCACTTCTCAATGGCATGGTAGCTACAGAATTAAGAAAAGTATCAGCATGTACTACTGCCAAACAGATCTGGGATACGATCAAAGTCAGCCACGAAGGCACGTCTAAGGTACGTGAAGTAAAATTAAGTATGCTCATGAGTGACTATGAAGGTTTCAGGGTGGAAAGAGATGAAAGCGTGCGAGATGCTCAAGGGAGATTCCTGACATTGATGAACTCTATCTCACTTCTGGAAAGGATCATTCCTCAATCTGAGATCAATAGGAAAATCCTCAGAGCAATGCCAAAGAAGTTTGCCTCAAAGGTTACCATTCTGCAGGATTCGACACTACTTTCGACTATGGACACTCTAACACTGTTCAGTGAATTGGAAGAATTCGAAAATAACCTACGCAGATACGATGAATAAGATGAAGCTCCTCGTAAGAAAACCCTTGCACTTAATGCAGATGTAGACGAGTCTCCTGATGATTCTGATGAAGAGATTGCTCTTCTAACAAAGAAGTTTCATAAATTTCTTGCCAAACGGAATGCCTACAAACGACCTATGAAGTCATAGTTTCCAAAGAAGGACTTCAAATTTAATCCGAGCAAGGAGGGTAAAACAAATCAAAGCAAGGACACCTGTTTTGAGTGTGGAAAGAAAGGACATTTCAAAAAGGACTGCTACAAGCTGAAGAACAAAAAGAAGGCATTAATTACATGGAGTGATGATGAATCAGATGTGGAGATTGATTCGGACGATGAAGTTGCTCAACTTTGCTTTGCAGGACTCGAGGACAACTCCAGTGATAATGATGAGGTACAGAATATTAAGTATAATTCAAATATATCTTCATCCATGTTGAATTTTCAGGTTCGGATTAAGAAGTTAAAAGAAAAGAATTCTTATTTAAAACAAGCATTAAGTGAAGTTCTTAGTGAAATGGATGACCCCATGAAGGAAGAAGCCTTAGTTGCTGAGAACAAATTCTTGCTTGAAAGGGTTTCAAAACTTACTGAAGAAAATCAATATCTCAAAAATGAGATTGAGATGAAAGATGTAGGCCTTGAAGCCTTGAAGAAAGAGTCAATTTCTATTGATCCAGAAATCGTTAAAGAAGACAGTGCTCCTGATCCCCTGGTTCCTGAATTAAAGCAGAAAATTGAACAACTTGAAAAGGATTTAGCTAAATGTTAACATGAAGAATGAACTTTGAATGCTCTTCTTGGTGAACAAAAATCTTCTCTTGATAAAGGAGGTTTAGGATGTAAATCAATCAAGAAACGTGCATTTCAAGGAGGTTACAAACGAGCTCATATGAGATATAAGATGCCTTATGAGTAATGTCGAGATTGTGGCAAAGCTGGTCACCCTACATTTGAATCTAGATTATGTGGTATCAAGGGCCACTCTTCTAACTCATCTTATAAATCGTCTGCTAGATATAAATCTGCTAATACTTCTGTTAATATTGTTCAGATATGGATTAAGAAATCAGATAGACATTTATATAAGGATTTGTGATACTAACCAACCAGGACTCAAAGTTAAGTGGGTACCTAAGAGATAAAGCATTTTTTGCAGGTCTGCTTGAAGGTCCATGTTCCGCGAAATAAATGGATCATCGACAGTGGTTGTTCACGTCACATGACAGGAGATAAATCCAAGTTTCTATCTCTAGTTGCCAAGGAAGGTGGCTTAGTTACTCTTGGAGATTCAAACACCGTCAGAATTATTGGAAAAGTTGCCAAGAGGAAAGGAAATATTTTCGTGTTAGATTTTGATGAACAGAAGGAGGAAATTTGTCTTGCTACTGTTCAAGATCAGCAGAATCTTTGGCATCGACGTTTAGGTCATGTTCACATGGATCTTCTTCGGAAGATATCTTCTCATGATCTAGTTCGAGGTCTACCAAAGCTGAAGTACAAAAAAACAGAACCTTGTTCAGCTTGCCAACTTGGAAAACAGGTGAAAACTTCCTTTATTGCTAAAAATAAAGTATCAACTTCTGTTCCTTTGCAGCTTCTTCATCTAGATCTTTTTGGTCAGGAAAGGTATGTAAGTTTGGTAGGTAAGAATTATGCTTTTGTTATAGTTGATGATTATTCTCGTTTTACTTGGGTATTATTTTTACGAACTAAGGATAAAGCTTTTGTTGAGTTTAAGGATCTTATTACTAACCTTGAGACTAAGTATCCATATAAGCTCAAGACTATCCATAGTGACCATGGATGTGAATTCGAGAATGATTTCATAACCTTCTGTAAATCGAGAGGAATCACTCATGAATTCTCAGCTCCTCGAACTCCTCAGCAGAACGGAGTAGTAGAACTCAAGAACAGGACTTTACATGAAACTTCCAAAACTCTACTGCATGAGAGTAAGCTTTCAAGAAAATTTTGGGCTGAAGCGGTACACACTTCCTGTTATGTTTTAAATAGAGTACTTATTCGTTCTATTTTGCTTAAAACTCCGTATGAATTGCTTAAGAAAAAGACTCCTAACATTAGTTATTTTCGAGTATTTGGTTCCAAGTGTTTTATTTTAGATACTCAGAATAATCGAGGCAAGTTCGATGCAAAATCTACGGAAGGAATTTTCTTGGGATATTCTACAACAAGCAAAGCTTATCATGTTTATAATTCTGTCA
This sequence comes from Apium graveolens, assembly GCF_009905375.1. Classification (NCBI taxonomy): domain Eukaryota; kingdom Viridiplantae; phylum Streptophyta; class Magnoliopsida; order Apiales; family Apiaceae; genus Apium; species Apium graveolens. Next base: position 190,685,113 of record NC_133653.1, on the reverse strand, counting down.
AGAATAAAGTAGAAGAATCCATCAATATTGCTTTCAATGAATCCTCAAGGAATATATCTCAAATTGATGAAGACACTGCGGATCTATCGTCTCATTCCCAAATGAGACAGTCTCATTCTGAAAAGAGTCAGTCTCATTCTGATAAGTCAAGCAGTCAAGACTCTCCAGGTCCATCTCAGTCTTTTGATAATTCTTCAGGATCTACTCAAGCTTTAGATGAATCTTCTGACTCTCCAAAGACTCCCGATAGTGTTTCAAATGTGATTTCTGTTACTCCTCCGGATAAATCTTCACAAGCGGAAATGAGGCAGTCTCTTTTGAATGAGACAACTCATATTCATTTCCAGGCAGATAATTCTAATGAGGAAGAGATGAGTAATATTCAACTTCCTAAATCTTCTAGGACTGTGAAGAACCATCCACCAGATGATCTTCTCACTGATTTAGATCAAGGGATTTCTACTCGAAGCAGATTTCACAATCTGTGTGCATTCTGTGCTTTTGTTGCTGAGTTCGAACCAAAGAATGCTCAAGAAGCAGTTGCAGATGAACATTGGTCTGTTGCAATGCAGGAGGAATTGAACCAGTTCGAGCATTGTGATGTTTGGGAACTCGTCCCACCTCCTCAGGATGTCAAGATCATTGGTACTCGTTGGGTTTTCATGAATAAGAAGGATGAAGATGGCAACATTATTCGAAATAAAGCTCGTTTGGTTGCTCAGGGATACAACCAACAGGAAGGAATCGATTACAACGAGACATATGCTCCAGTAGCTCGTTTAGAAGCTATTCGAATCTTAATGGCTTTTGCAGCTCACAAGAAATTCAAGCTTTATCAGATGGACGTCAAGAGCGCTTTTCTAAATGGCTATCTCAAGGAAGAAGTCTACGTGAGGCCTCCAGGTTTTATTCATGAGAAGTACCCTAACTATATTTACAAGCTCAAGATATCTGTATATGGATTGAGACAGTCTCCTCGTTGTTGGTATGAACGTCTCAGTCAGTTCCTTGTGAACAATGGTTTCATTCGCGGTACACTCGATCCAACTCTCTTTATTTTTCATAAACGTGATAACTTTCTTTTAGTTCAAGTTTATGTTGATGATATAGTATTTGGATCTTCTAACGAATCTCTGTGTAAGTGGTTTTCTGATTGCATGCATAAGGAATTCGATATGAGTTTGATGAGTGAATTGCAGTATTTCCTAGGTCTGCAAATTAATCAGTCTGATGCAGGAATATTTATTCACCAAGGTAAGTACATTAGGGATCTACTCAAAAGATTTGCATTGGATCATATCACACCTAAATCAACTCCGATGAGTACTTCAGTTAAGCTTACAAAGGATGAACAAGGTACACCTGTAGATGTCACTAAATTTCGAGGTATGATTGGTTCATTGTTATATTTAACTGCCTCACGACCTGACATTATGTATAGTGTATGTTTGTGTGCTCGTTTTCAATCTCAACCTGAAGAATCTCATTTGAATGTCGTTAAACGTATTTTTAAATATTTAAAAGGTACGAGTGACTTGGGATTATTTTATCCAAGCTCCTCTTCTTTTGACTTAATCGGTTTTTCAGATGCTGACTATGCAGGGTCACAGGTTGATAGAAAAAGCACAAGTGGTGCTTGTGAATTTTTAGGAGATTGTTTAGTTGCATGGCATAGTAAAAAGCAAACTTTAGTAGCTCTTTTTACAGCTGAAGGAGAGTACATTGCAGCTGGAAGTTGCTGTGCTCAAATTTTGTGGATGCGACAAATATTGCAGGATTTTGGTATTTCTTATTCAAATATTCCTATTTATTGTAATAATACCTCTGCAATTAATATCTCTAAAAATCCTGTCATGCATTCTCGTACTAAGCATATTGATGTTCGTCACCATTTTCTACGAGATAATGTTTCTAAAGGTAATATTGAGCTTATCTATATTTCTACTGAGAAACAACATGCAGATATCTTCACTAAGCCCTTTAGCTGAAGATAGATTTTGTTTGATGCGTCGAGAACTTGGTATGTGCTCTTTGTCTGATTAATTCTTTTATCCCTTTTATGATGTTGAGGGGGAGAAAGAGTTATTTTTCATTTGGCTCTATACTTATTGTTATATCTGTTAGATAAAGATATAATCTGCATATGCTATTTTCTTGTTACTAACATCTTGAACAGAGCTTAAAGTGTTTTTGATAGGGGGAGCAATTGTTCTCTTTGTCATCATCATAAAAGGGGGAGAATGTTGACTTGCAGATTTCTGATGATGACCTAATTCAAGATGTACGTAGAGAATGCAGATTATGGGACTTAGTTGTTGTAAGTGATAGGGTTTGGTGTAATTCTATTTGACTGGGTATACAAGTTTATCTCCAAAACAAACTCTATCTTGATAAATCTATTTGAACTATTCAAATCTTATCTTTTCTAAGATTTATCTTTTACAACCAACTAACGGGTTGTTTTACAAGGACTTATTCAAATATTTTCAAACAAATAGATTATCCAATCTTATCTCTTCTTTATTTTGAAAATCAAACCCGTTAGATTTGTGTGTATAAATACACATCTTGTTTTTAAGATTCAACAAGAGTGCTTATTCCACGTTCTATCTTTATTCTCTGAAAAACTCTTCTTATTCCATTCTCTTAAATATTCTATTTAAGAAGAAGACACATCTCATGTTTTCAGATTACACCTAATAATTCCATGTTTTATCTTTATAATCTGAAACACCATTCTTGTTTTATATCTCTTGAATATCCGGTCAAACAATAAGCCTAGTTTGAGTTGTAAACTTTCACATTATATTCTTGTATCTGAAAGGTGTTTTATATCACTTGTCCCGGGTTGTGGGAGTTTGATTACAAGTGGAAGGCTAAGTAGCTTTGTGCTAGGTAACTGTGTGCTAGGGAAATGTTTATTTCAAGTGGGCCAAGTTTGTAATTAAGGAAAGTTTGTAAGTACTTTGTTTTAAGTGGATATAATACATTTTATATGCTAGTTGGCATAGGAACTTGGATGTAGGACATAGACTAGGTGTAGGGGCCGAACCAAGTGAAAATTTCTGGTGTTCTTACTTATTAAGTTTTCAGCATTCTGCATTATCATTACTGTTATTTACTTTCTGCAGTCAATTGAGACTGTCACATTCATTGTCTCATTTGTAAATGAATTGTCCCATTTGCATAAGAGACTGTATCATTTGCCAGAAAGTCAATTGAGACTGTCACATTCATTGTCTCATTTGTAAATGAATTGTCCCATTTGCATAAGAGACTGTATCATTTGCCTTAACAGTTAGAATATAATATTATCTATTGAGCGATCCAATTTCAAACAGCTTACTCACCACTGAAGATGGAGATAACTGTTATTTTGCCAAGGAGGTTCGTAATGTACAACTTGGTCCATATGTAATGGCTTGCGTCCATTCAGCAATGTTTGAGGTTTCTCATATACGACTTGATCTTGCATCTAATGATTTTGTCATCATTGTGCAACAACAGCGTATACAATGTGGCATGTACATACATATGGTATTGTACAAGTGATATGATAAGGTATTGATAGAATGATAGTATACAGTTTTCTTCTGATAATGTTTTATCTTAGAAGTTCGTTCTACATTCGAATGAAACCGCCTAATAAAGTATATGAACTTGACGAGGGTTCTCATTAACGAATGGAAGAGATCATGGAAAACACCCGGGAAAGACACTAAAGTCTTTACCCAAGGATGCCTGCCCAGTAACTGAATGCCGGCCTTGACCTTTGAGCCATCAGCATCATGCCACGATGTTTAGAATCTGTTCGACTAGACAAATTCTAAATATGAATGGCCATGATCGAATTTTTTGTACCACTACTTCTGGAGGGCTTGTGATATCTGAAAAGAAGATGCCAGACATTGCTTGCTTCAGCTTCAGGCGGCAACTTGAAAAGTAAATCTGCATAAGACTTAACAATGGAACCAAAATCAAAACTAGGATCAAGCCCGATATCAAATATTTGTACATTACCAATCTTATATGATTATTACAACTTGCCTTACTGGTTATCACAGAGATTAAGTCGTCAGCCAAATCCACAAGCAATCACTGATTAACACAGTACTGCTTTCTCACATATCCCTTGATGAGGTAGCAAAGGATGAGCTACCTTTAGAGGCTTAAAAATAAACTTAACTTTACAGTACAGTTACATTGATTGTCTTAAACAATCTATAGCATATACATAAACCTAATCCCATTTTATCTTGCAACCTCTAGTCTGGAGGAGGTTAAGTGTCTCCATGGAAATATTAGACCGAACAAAAGCAAGCATCTTAATCTTCTTGAGCCGAAAACAGCTTGCCCTAAGCGCGAGCTCAAACCCATTCATAGTGACATTACTGAGATTCTGCAACTTTGCATCTTGCAGGCGTGTCAACTTACACATTACATTGTAAAGACCAAAATCGGAAATTCTGCAGTAGCTTAGATTAATCTGCAATATAGGTAGAGTTATTAGATAAAAATGTTCATATATTAAAGAAAAGACAGATGCAAGGCAGCACATCATATTTTTGTATTGCTCTATGCCAGTTTCTCTGAAATCAGAATGTTGTGTAGACATAGGTATTCAATGTGCTACATGGGGAACTTAGATAAAAATGATTGGACTTGTAGAAATTATTTACTGTTAAATGAAAGCAATAATATCTCTGAACAGATCTCAATAATTTCATGACATAGATGAACCCGCCTTGGAATTTGTATTTCCAAAACTGTTATAATTACAAGAGATACTTTTCACTTCCTTTACAATTGGTAGCAATATATATAGAAGACTATAGTTAGTCATCAACATTCATCCTTATCATGAAAGGATTGAAGATTGTATGATGAAATACTGCTTAATTTTTGCAAAAATATGGACAATACACAATAATTGCTTAGTTATAATGAAACATAAAACAATATAAGAAATCAAACATACAGCGAAAGTTATTGGTCATTCTAGCGCTTCCAAGGAAATATAAACCTTAGCAATAAGCTCATATACTATGCCTGAGTTATAACTGAGATTCTAGGATCACAACTTCAAATATAACTCCTGCCATTAACTTATGACTTTTTATTACATCTTCAATATACTTATCTTTAACTGTTCTACTTCTAAGTTCGGTCTGTTCTAAAGATTTATAAGAAAAAGGTTATTATACAAAGGGGACTGTTGTGACCTGTAACAAGGAGTAAAACATGTGTGAAGAACGAGTTATGAGCTCCAAGTATTTCATTCTATATCTTCAGAACTTGTAACAGGGAGTAAAGTGAGCATACTAAGAGCCTGAAGGGAGTTGTGTATTACACCTAATATGAACCAAACATAAAAGATAAAATACCCTAACTGGTTCTCAGTTTCTAACAAGAAGGATAACTCTACCACATTCAATAACAAGAGAATTGTTTTGCGTCGCCTTTTTTATCAGTTTTTTAGTTTGTGCGCTAGTATGACATGTACTGGCTTTGGCACCTTTGAGTTGATTACTTGCAATGCAAATGTCTAAAAGTGTTAAAAAAACAGACGACAAGAAGGTTTTCCAAACTTGCCTACGCTACTGAATACACTGTATACCTGGAAAGATGTTGAAGAATCTTTCACAAGAATACATTACATTTCCAAAAAACACATGAATGAACTTCCATTGCATTTTTTTCCTTCCTTTTTGGGACAGGGTTAATACTAGTTGTATCCCGGACTCCAAGTTTATGGACTTATGCAGAAGCTACTAAAGAGGAAATTGACAGTTTATGAACTTATCTAGATAAAGTTTATGGACTATGCAAGACTGTCGGTATCGTAGCTAGATATGCTTATCAACAAAACTTTTCCATAAAACTATATAGTTCCTCTTAATCATGGTTGAGCATCTCACTAATGGCATAATCATATTTTTATTGCTAAAACATTTACTGGCCCGTTTAGGAAACTGGATTTCATTTGAAATTCTGGATTTGATCAAATAAGCTATGTGAGAATTTGGATTTGGATTTCATTTGAAATCCTGGACATTCTATAAACTTGAAATTTGAAATGACAACTCAAATCCTGTCATTTGAAATCCCTCATTTGAAATGAAATGCAAGTTTCCAAATGCCCTCTAAAAGAATTTATATGCACATATATAAGACATCAAACCTGGATCAAATTTTTTGAATGGTAAGATAGAGTCAAAAACCCTGAATCCGTTATATTCTCACAATTCTTCATATCCAATTCAGCAAGTTTCATGCATCCAGATGCGACCGAAGAAAAACCAGCACTTGTGACTTTTGACAGGTTTCGCATTTCTAACTCCGAGAGTTCCTTCAGATAGCCTACGCACTGCATACCTTTGTCAGTAATCTGTATGCAGTAAGACAAGTTAAGCTTCTTCAATTTTTTGCAACCTGTAGCTAAAGCTGCTAGTCCCTCATCTCCAACACCCATGCACCTGGAAGTAGATAAAGAATTATTACTAGAATCAACTTCAATACATATAGATTTACATACTGTATTCAGATATATCTTTAAATACCTGTATAAATCGAGTTCAAGGATATTTGAGCATTTCGAAGCTATATCAGACAATCCCTTGTCAGAAATATTAATACAATGTCCTAACTTAAAGGACATAAGTTTTGAACATTTTGAGATATGTTTGAGTCCTGCACAGTAAAACGGCATATATTTCTAAGATTACAAAATTAAAATAGAAAGTGCAGAATTAAAAAAGAAGAAATAAGTATAGTGGATACAGATAATTAACATAAAGTGCTTTGTCCTACCTACATCGTTAATACCAGAACAATCTGTAACATCAAGCTCCTCTAGTAGGGAGCAGCAAGATCCTAGACTGTCAAAAGTTTTCTCAGTTAACAAACTGCAGGACTCTATCTTAAGACACCTAAGATTTCTACAAGAGTCCGCACAAGCTGATATTGCTAGATCAGTAAGTTCATAGCAGCATGTTAGATCTAGTATCTTCAATTTAATGCATCCAAGCACAATTTGAGAAATGCCAAAGTCTGTCACTCCTTTGCATTTGCTAAAGCCGATATCTACTAGAAATTTACAATTACTGGCGATTATCTGTAATACATGGTCAGATACCTGAGCCCCATCCATCCTTACTGTTTGCAAATTATTTAAGTCCTTGAAGCAATTCAGAACCATAGTTGAAAGCTCCTGAATAAAAAAAATGGTGTAACTAAAACTTAGAACACGTGCTGCAAACAATGCGAAAAGAAACAAGTTCAATATAAATTATTATCTCAAGCACTACTCACAAAATAGTTGTGTCCTGCTTTGAGCTGCAGAAGATTATTACGTCCATGTATGACTGAGGTTAAGCCTAAAGACGTCACATTATCACACCTTGATATATCAAGTACCTGCCAGAGAAGAGTTCAAGCAACACAAATTCATAGTGATTATTATTATTTCATATTGCTATGCTAAAATTCCCCACCTAAATAAAATTTAATATTCCGTATCTCTGGTCACTGAAATACAAGAGCAAATATTTAATCACGAGGCATAAAATGGAATTACAACTAGCAAAATTTGAATCAGCACTGAGTGTTTAATTTTTAAATGCACTACAAGTTAATTGTATAATTAAAATTGAATACGAGTGATCTTCAGATATCCAAAATGCACTGTTTGTATTTAACTTTAAAATTTCTAAGCAGATATGTGTTTACTATCACTGGCAAGCTCTTGAAGATAACAAGAGGGAAGGAATTCGAATCACCAGCGACTACCTCTCTTCATTGGAATTTGATTTTGAAGTTTATGACTAACAAATCAGATTAAATATGGCAGCCTATTCTTAGCACAAGTGTTTTGCGTCAGGCTAATTAGAACATCTAATTTACTTGGATAAAATTGGTGCACAAAACAGCACATTCATTACAAGTTTATCAACTCACTCGCATAACGCTCACTTTTGTTGTACTCGCTCATTTGAATTACAAGCAAATATCCAACCTTTTTCATCTATAGAAGCCGTTAAACAAATCATAATTATTTCATCAGGGCATTTACACGATTTAAATTTGCATATAAATGTCATACAATCTCTCTATAACATTAGGGTTGTACTGAACCTGAAGTGAAGGGCAGCCATTTTGAAGATGATGCAGATCAACGTCATCCAGAAGTCCACACCCCGCCATAGCCAGCACCTCCAACCTCTGCATAGTACTGATTGATTGAATAGATTCACCAGTTATCTGACCAACAAATAAACTGAATCCATTGAATAATTTAATATTGTGGCACTACTACAGATAAAAAATAAGCATCAAACCCCTTTGTTTCACAAATTGGGGAAGGAAATTTCATAAGAGATTCATTTGCCACAACACATAGATTGGCCACATATCATGCTAAAACTTCCAACAAACTGCAAGAAACATCGTACCTTAAGAAGGTCACACAAGGAAACAGAACTTGGAGAATATGAACCATCAATCCTATTCCATCTAAAAACAATAAGCACTTTAAAACTATATGCCAAAACCTAACTAATTTGTAAGTAAAAACCACCTAAGGCAAATAGCATTATACTGTTTAAGACTCTTCCTCACTTTATGGCAGGAGATAAAAGGCTAATCACGGTCAGTTGATCAACATAACAATTCTACAAAGGGACTCAAATCTCATAAAAGGACACAATCGACTAAACTTATACTTTACCACAATTTGCGAATATGGGTGAATAATGGGTTAACTCTCATGAACCCCACAATCCTGTTAACGGTTACAATGGTATCCTAGGTCAAATTCACAAAAACAAACCAAATTTGTTCACAACATGACAATATAGGGGGGTAAAGTGGACTTGAACAAGAAACACTTTTTAGTTACTACTCGATATCATATTGGATGATCGATACTTCAAATTGAATTTGTAACTCTATAACATACTTATGCGCTAAAATTACATTTAATCATCAATACTATTCCATAAAAAATAAAAAACCAAATAAAAGTAGTACAAAACCTTGGTAAATGATATGTCAAGATGCTTCAACAAACCACACTTCTTAGACAAAAGATCAATGCCAATATCACTTATTTCATCACACCATTTCAAACTCAATTTCTCCAGCTTTTCACAGCCAACAACAATTTTAGCCAACCCAGAATCACTCACTCTAAAACACCTATCAATCTGCACTTCCTTTAAGCCCACCACACACGACACAACAGCCGCCTCCCTATCTCCAAATCCACCACAACTCGACAAATCCAGACTCTCCAACCTTGTGCATGATCCAAGCAACAACTCCAACCCCGCCCATCTCAACCCAACAGACCGACTCAACACAAGTCTCTTCAGCCTCCTGGTCCAGCTCAAGTCAACGCTTGTTTTCCCATTCAGCAATGCTGCTACACTTTTGTCGTCGATACGTGGGCAACCGGAAAGATCAAGAGTATCGACATTTGTGTAGTTATTAAGAAGATTTGGAAGATACTCAGGACGGAGAACCTTAAGTGAAGTCCTGTGAGTTGACTCGACTTGATGAAACGCCTTGCAGACTGCGCGAAATGATTTGCGGTCATCAGAGTCAACATCGGCTAGTTTATCAAGGACGTTGGCTAACAAGTCCTCTGTTAGAAGAGATAGAAGACGCGAAGAAGACTCCATTCAAATCAACTAAAAAACTTCAGTTTCCAATCATGACAACCAAATGTTCTGTCCAACAAAAATTTACGAATCGTTTCAAAATTTGCCCAACTACTAAATTGTAAATGTGCATAAACTTTTCTATTCACGTAAAATATTTGTGATTCTTTAAAATGTGGTTCCATTTATAGATATAGAGTGGACTGGACATTCGTAATTTTTAACATTTCAATAAATAAAATAGGGGTTGAAATGACGGAGATGTCATTGCATTTTAAAAAAGGAGTGGACGAATGTGGGACAATTGAGAGGTTAAATTAGGAATTGAATATTGGGGTACGGGGGCTGTACGAAGTCGTCCGGCTCAACCGGAGGAGCTATCCCATCACATGTACTAGTCAAAGTTTGGGTTAGATGCCGAAATGTACTTGTATTTTGTGTGCTAGTTGTAGTAAAATACCAGTAATGGCAGAATAGATTTATTATTAGGTCAGGCTAGAGTACAAGGCCTGGTTCGCACCGTATTGTGTCATCATGCTGCTAATTATTATTACTAGCACCTTTGCCCGCGCGTTACGGGTGTTAGAAAAAAATATTAATTTTATTATTTTTTACGATTAGCACCAAATAAATTATTTTACCATTTTTTTTATAATTTGAATTTTTTATTTTTCGCCGGAAATCATGGTGGTGTTGAGTTTAGATAAAAGTATCTCAAATAATATTGCCACGAATAGTTGCGATATGATGTTAGTTTTATTTTTTTGTTGCTAATATATAAGTGAAAAACAAAAGTTTCAAATTAGACAATAACATGAATTATTTAATGTGGTTTAATTTTATGAAAAAAATGTATAGATACCAAATTGTGACCAAATTGAAATACAAATGACACATCTCCTATTCTTATCAGGCACCAAAAAGTTTTAGTTTTTATTTTTTACTACAACTACAAAGTAACTATCACTTGAATAAAAAACGGAGATATTATTGTTATTCACCTGGTCCATTTTGTTACTTCCTCCTCTATATGCACCCTTATATCATTGATTTTTTTCACAAATGGTTTACATTTGATACTTTTGTGTATATCTTTAATTTTGTTGAACATTAGTGATGAGTGATTAAGTAATTGTTCGAATCTGATTTCATTCATCCATGCATGTTCTTCATATCATAAAATCAAATAACTATTAAGTAAACATATAATGATTTAACATTTATAAATGAAATGAATTATATTTAAAACTTGGGGATTGAGTTTAAGTTGATAGAATATTTTGTATCAAATGTTACAATAATGCATTTGAGCAATCCATACTGTAGCGACTGGGAATTTCGCGACGTGATTAAGTGAATAAAGTATAATTCTGTATTGTAATTATAAATTATGTGCTAAATGGATTTTGTTGGTTAATTGTCTTTATTGTATATTAGTAGCTGGGAACGTAAAATGACCTTTCCAGTTTGATGAGTCAGCTACACATGGTAGCAATTTTTTTTATTATTAATTTTAACGCTTCGCACCAAATAAATATTTTTACCATTTGAATAGTTTATTTTTCACTGAAATATAATGGTGTCGAGTTTAGGTAAAAGTTTGTCAAATAATATTGCCATGAATAGTTTAGACAATACCAAAATTAAATAATGTGAATTAGTTTAATGAAAAAAAGATATACATACAATACAACACTCACATTCATTCTTAGATGACATCACATATTCTGCATCTAAAAAAGTATGTACATCGGCAAGTTATTAAAGATTTTCTAAACTTATGTACTGTATTGATATAAAGCATAATTATAGAATTTTTTTTATTTTAATTAAAATACGTTAATAGAGCATTTATATTTCCATTCAATTTATAAGGAAAAGTAAAATATGAATTTAACATTTAAAATTAGGTTTTTAGGATGGACAAAATAGTTGAATAATACACAAACATATTCCAAAAACAAAAAGAAAAAGCAAATCAGCATAGCTCAATTACAATTCATACACTCTCAATTTGAAACAGACAAAACTCACTTAAAATTCACAATTCACACACTCTCTCTTTCAATTTGAAGCTGATTCAAGTAGTTTATGCTTAGAGGTTGAAGTGTTGCATTCTGTAAAATAACTAATCCATACCATTTCATCAGGGGTACTCATTCCGAAAGAAGTAAGTTGTTCAATTCTCTTTTATGTATTCTCATTGTTAGAATAAGAATTTGATGTTCGATTGATCGTTGAATGTAAATTGATGCAAAAATGGATCTAAAAGAAGTTTAGATATGTTTTGTTTGTACAAATATAGGTGATTTTTACAGAAAGGGGGAATTGGTATGTATTATAATGTAGCTCTGTACTTTGTTAAAGTTCAATTGCTCATTATGTGATAATTGTAATTGTTATATATTAGAGTATCTGTTTTGGTTACTTTGTTCAAATTATGCAGTTTCTGGCATTGCCATTTTATGTAAACTATGGGAGTCACCTCCCTGGTGAGGTTAAGTTGTTAGGACCATTGAATATTATTTGGACGGGAAAATATCCGAGAAACTCTAAGAGCATCCAAAATCTGTCTGATATGATGAATTTCTACTTAATGAAGCTCTACCACATGGTTCTACTGGAATATGAAGGAGGAGCGCAGTTCAAATTTCAAGTATATAATCTGTATGCGGTGGAAATGAAATATACAGAAGTGGCATGAGATTATGACTTGACCTGGACTGATACCGAGCTAGAAAGACTGAGTACCACTTTTTGTTGTAATGCTACAACTAATTTCTGCACTGTTCAGCACATACTAATTGAAGGCAAACATTTGTTGGGCACATCATTCACAGAGGTAACAAATAGACGTCCATATTTCAAAATTTATTTTAAAACATTGTCATTTTTTTAATGTGTTGCCTCTAATAGTTTTGTTCCTTCTAGGTTATCAATTTAGATACTTGCGATAAATTGGGGTTATGTGAAAAGTCTCCAGTCATTATATTTTGTTTTGATGATCAAGAATGGCCTATACATGTAAAATGGGTTCCTGACGCAGTCCTTTTTACTAATGAGTGGAATTGGTTCATTCGAGATACACAAATTAAAATTGGTGATACCATTGCTCTCTACCATACTGACGAAGCACTGAAGTTTAAAATATGTGTTTTTGATGAATCTGTCATTCCAAAAGATGGAGCTTATGGAGGTATCTTGTCATTAACAGCTTCTATTTAAAAATCTGAGATTTTGAAATTGTTTCCCATGTTGCATTTTAACATGTGAGGCATATGATGTTCAGCATTATGCCAAGTTTTTTAAGGTTATTACAGATCATACGTTACAGTTCGGCGAACTAGTATGTTTGTACTTTGTACTTGTTTTATAAGGAGTCAATCACTAAAATGAGTTCTTGCAGTAATTGATAACCTTACTATGCAGGAAGTACCACATGTGTTTTATTGTCATCATGGTACAAAACTTGCCAATAACTTAAATATTTTTCTCGGTGGTGGGATGAGTGCAAAATTTAAATTCTTTATTGCGGAGAAGAAGATTTATGGGATGAATCAGTTTTTACGGAAGTATGTTGTACGTGAGGGTTATATTATGTTTTTAAATATTGCGGTAATTCAGACTTCCAGATTTCTGTTTATGATACGGCATGCGTGAATCACCTTCGTCATTGTTGTGGAACATACCGCTTTGAAGATTTCATGTTTCCTTCATGTTCTGAATAAGTAATTGAGATTGATGATAGTTTCGATGTAAAATCATAAGTATTTACTATTTTCTATGTATGATACCAATAACATAAGAATGGTTTATGCGTTTGTGTCATGGTACTTTTCATTATAAAAGTCTTTTTGTGTTTCATATTTGAACCTGTTTACATTTGGTCATAAATTTTTACATTTATGAGTATTTTGATGATGAATTGGGAATTGTATGTTGGTTGTCAAAGACTCACTCCCAGAGAACTGTTTATGATGAGAGTTATGGAGACTTGCAGTTACCAAAGTTTTAGGTAACTGATTTACAGTTATTTAACTGCATATTATAGAACAGGCAGTTATCAAAGTTTGATGCTTATATAAGGGAAAATGTTGTGGATATGTTGTGAACTTGATGATTTCATTAACAAAACACCTTAGTAGATTTTACTTAGTGAAAAATGTAGCACTCGACGGATAAGGAATATAGTCCCGACAAATGACTCAATATAGTCCCGACGGATGATGATTTATTATCCATCGAGTGAGTAGCTTGTGTAATAATGAGTCTGTAGCACATTTCTGCATACACCTTGTTTAGATTTTGTAGTAGCACTCAAGTCATGTTGACTTTAATTAGATATGCAGAATAGGTTGATTAAGTGTACATAGATGATGTCTTGTAATTCTGCATAAATGAAATGAAGTCAAGTGCCAGATAGCTACCCGACGGATAAATAACAATGCCACTCGACGGATGATCAACAAGGCAACCCGACGGATGATCATGTACCCGACGGATAATCAATTCAAACATCTGTTGACAGTGACAACACAGTCACATGCGTCGAGTGTATGTAAAAGGAATGTGGAAGCCTATTCAACTGGGTTTTAGAGAACAAAGAAGCATTGCCATTTCCATGGTATTATGAAGATATTCAAAGATGCTGGAATAGAGTAATGAAGCAGCATAGTATTAGACTTGATATGTTTTGTTTTATTATCTTGTCTTATTACTTTGTAATCTTGGTGATATATAAACCAAGAAGTAGCAAATAGAACAAAAAAACAAGACTAAGAACATTATCTCAAAGAAACAATTGTAAGCTGCATCCTTAGCATTTCTCTGTAAACTTAGTTGTTCATATTTGTAAACAGCTGTGAGCTAATCTTGCTACACAGAGTTCTCTTGATATAATATATATCTCTGGTGGATACATTCAAATCCACCAGAAAGTTTTTAAAGACTTGTGTTTTTAATTACTTGTGTTTTGATTTTACTAACTTCTTATTCCGCACTTTGCAAATCAAACACTTATATATTATTAAAATAGAACATTTTATATTTTTGAAAAAGGTTCAAGAATTCCATTCAACCCCCCTTCTGTAATTCTTGTTGCATTGTTAGGGACTAACAATTGGTATCAGAGCAAGCTCTTGAAGAACAAAGAGTTTAAAGATCACAACAAACAGCAAGATGAACAAGAAGGATGTAGGAGTCAAGATTCCTTTTCTGGACAAAGATAATTACCATCACTGGAAGGTAAAAATGCATCTTCACTTACTTTCTCAAGATGAGGCTTATGTAAATTGCATAGAGAGAGGCCAGATTCTGATATTGAACAAGTCAGGAAGGATAAGTAGACCATGAATATTCTGTTCATTGGAGTTGATGGTGACATGTTTGACAACATCATCAATTGCAAAACTACCAAGAAAGTTTGGGATACAATACAGATTATCTGTGATGGAACTGAACAATTCAGGGAAAATAAGATGCAGCTGCTAATTCAGCAATATGAGCACTTTCATAGTGAAGATGGTGAGTCTCTCACTGATATTTTTAGTAGATTTCAAAAACTACTAAATGGTCTGAAGTTGCATGGAATGGTCTATCATACAAAAGACTCCAATCTTAAGTTCCTTAGTTCTCTTCCAAAGGAATGGAAACCTATGACTGTCTCATTGAGAAACTCTCAAGATTACAAGGAGTTTACTTTGGAGAGACTGTATGGCATCCTGAAAACTTATGAGCTTGAAATAGAGCAAGATGAGAGGATGGAGAAAGGAAAGAAGAAAGGAGGATCCATTGCACTAGTTGATGAGTTAGAGAAAGAGAAGGAGATGAAGATGGAAGCTGTTGAATCAACTTCAAAGGTCTGTGAAAACAAGGGCAAGGGGCTGGTAGCAGAAAATGAAGATTCTTTGAGCCAAGATGATATGGAGGATATTGATGAACGTCTTGCATTTCTTTCCAGAAGATTTTCCAAGCTCAAGTTCAAGAAGAACTTTGGAGCAGCTAAGCCAAGTAGAAACATGGTGGATAAATCAAAATTCAAATGTTTCAAATATGGCTTAGCAGGGCACTTTGCTAGTGAGTGTAGAAAGTCAGATTCCAGCAAAAAGAAGTTTGAGCCTGTGGATTATAAATGAGAATACTTTGAGTTGCTCAAACAAAAGGAAAGAGATTGCATTCCACAAGAAAATGATTGGGCAGCAGATGGTCTGGATGAGGATGAGGATGTCAGCTATGTCAATCTAGCCCTAATGGTCAAGTCTGATGAAACAGAGACAAGTTCTTCAAGTAATCAGGTAATCACCACTAACCTTGCACATTTATCTAAAGTTGAGTGTAATGATGCAATAAATGGCATGTCTACAGAATTATATCATTTGTGTGTTACACTTAAGTCTCTTATTAAGGAAAATGTTAAAATCAAAGAAAACAATTTATTTTTAAGTGAGAGGAATAATGTGTTAGAGTCTCAGTTCATTGAATTTGAAAAATTGAGAATTGAGTGTAAAATTGCTAAGGATGAATTAACTGAGTCCTTGAAGAAAGAAGAGATCTTGAAAAAGCAGCTTGAACAAGAACAGGAGGTGATTAAGGCATGTAAAACATCTAGAGATGTTCATGCTCAAATCACCATAGTTCAAGGTATTGAGTCCTTTTGTGATGCAGCCTGGAAGAAGAATAAGGAGAAGCTGGAATCCAATTTGGTTGAAGGATTGCTAACAGATGTAGACTCGATGGATGATGAGGGTCATCCGTCGGATAACAAAAAGGGTTATCTGTCGAGTGATATAAATCCTCATCCGTCGACTGTGAGCAAACCTGTGAGTAAAGCCAAACTTGCCAAGTTAAATGAGAAATATGGATCAGTTTCCAAGAATTTTGTTCCAGGAGAATCTAGTCAAGTGAAGAAGGTGAAAAAGGCTAATGTTGGTCATATGACTGTCAAGCAATTGAGTGACAGACTGGAAAAGATTGAGGTTAAAACAGAGGCTAAAAAGAAAAATAATAGAAATGGTAAAGTAGGAATTAACAAGCATAACAACTACACACCTGATAAATATGCTCTTAGAAAAATCTGTGTCAAGTGTAGTAGTGCAAATCATTTGTATGTTAATTGCAAAACTGCCATGCCTACTTTCATATCTGTGCCACCTCATTTTCCCAACATAAATGACATGCCCTATATGCCTATGAATGCTATGTCTACACAGAATATGAATGCACAGTTTGCTAATATGCCATTTGCACCTAATCCTTATTATGCTGCATTTAGTATGCCATAATTTCCATTTAGCATGCCTTACTGAAATAACATGTTTACTAGTAGCATGCCATTTCCTGTTAATCAAAATATGCATGATAATTCTGTTGTAATGAATGGTTTCAAAGGTCCAACTCAAATGACTAAGGATGAATCTGATATCCCCAAGTCAAATGAGATCAAACCTAAGAAACAGAAAAAGAAAGCTAACAAGGCAGGACCAAAGGAAACTTGGGTACCAAAATCAACTTGATTTGATTTTGATGTGTGCAGGGAAACAGAAAGAATCTATGGTACTTGGATAGTGGATGTTCAAGACACATGACTGGTGATTCTACCCTGGTCACAGAGTTCAAGGAGAGAGCTGGCTCAAGTATTACTTTTGGAGATGACAGTAAGGGTTATACTGTGGGATATGGCTTGATTTCAAAAGACAATGTCATCATTGAGGAGGTTGCCTTAATGGATGGTCTCAAGCACAATTTGTTGAGTATCAGCCTGCTATGTGATAAAGGCAATTCAGTAAACTTCGACTCTGAATCCTGTGTTGTGACAAACAAAAGTAGCAACAAAGTGGTTCTCACTGGAGTGAGAAAAGGAAATGTGTACCTAGCTGACTTCAACTCATCAAATGCAGAATCTGTTACTTGTCTTCTAAGCAAATCAAGTCAGGATGAAAGTTGGTTATGGCACAAGAAGCTATCCCATTTAAACTTCAAGACCATGAATGAACTTGTAAAGAAAGAACTGATTAAAGGTATTCCTCAAGTGGAGTTTTCTAAGGATGGATTGTGTGATGCCTGCCAAAAAGGAAAGTAGATCAAAGCATCATTCAGAAAGAAGCTTGATTCAACAATTGAAGAACCTTTGTAACTGCTACACATGGATTTGTTTGGACCAGTCAATGTGTTGTCCATCTCAAGGAAAAGATTTTACCTAGTAATTGTAGATGATTTCTCAAAGTTCTCTTGGACATATTTCCTAAAGTCTAAAGATGAGGCCAGTGAAATCATCATCAATCACATAAGGCAAGTCAATAATCATCCTGATTTCAAAGTTAGAAGAATCAGGAGTGACAATGGAACTGAGTTCAAGAATTCTGTCATGAGAGCATTTTGTGAAGAAAATGGGATTTTGCATGAGTTTTCAGCAGCAAGAACTCCACAAAAAAATGGAGTAGTAGAAAGGAAGAATAAATCACTTATTGAAGCTGCAAGGACAATGCTTGAAGAGTCTAAGTTACCAACATATTTATGGGCTGAAGCTGTAGATACTGCATGCTACACTCAGAATATTTCTCTGGTTAATCAAGAAAAATGCATGACTCCCTATCAATTATTCAAGAACAAGAAGCCAACTCTAAATTTTCTTCATATCTTTGGCTGCAAATGTTATATCTTGAGAAATCAAACCGATCAGAATGGGAAGTTTGATGCTAAAGCAGATGAAGGAATTTTTGTTGGATATGCTGTTGGTAAAGCATATAGAGTCTACAATCTTAGAACCACATTGTTGTGGAATCAATATATGTTGTGTTTGATGATAAAAAGATTGAAGGACCGCAAGATGGAGATTGCCATGAGAGCCTCAAATTTGACAATGTGGAGATGGTTAGTGATGACAGTGATGATGAAAGTGATCAAGAAACAGTATTAAAGGATAATGCAGAAAAATCCACTACCAATGAAGCACAAAATTCAACATCTTTCAAGTTGCATAATGCTTCATCCGTCGGGAGACAATCTGCTTTATCCGTCAGGAGACAACCAGCTTCATCCGTCGGTACTCAAAATTCACCATCCGTCGGGTCATCAAAAGAAGCTGGAGGTTAGAATAGATCACTTACAGAAAGTTCCCCTTTCTTAAATCAAAGATCCATTAACTCAGGGGGATTTCTAATAATCTAAACTCAATCACACATCAAGACAACAATGAGGCCTCTTCATCTAGAGCTAATCTACATCAACAAAGGAAATGGACAAAGGATCACCCCTTTGAGCTCATCATTGGTGAGGTATCTTCTAGAGTTCAAACAAGGAGAGCAACTCAAGAAGAATGTCTATACAGCAGCTTTCTTTCTAAGGAAGAACCAAAGAAGGTAGAAGAAGCTTTGTTGGATCCTGATTGGATTTTAGCTATGCATGAGGAGCTAAACCAATTTGAGAGGAATAAGGTATGGAAGCTGGTGCCCAAGCCTAAAGGAAAGAATCCAATAGACACCAAATGGGTATTCAGAAACAAGATGGATGAAAATGACATAGTAGTCAGGAACAAAGCTAGATTGGTTGCTAAGGGTTATTGTCAACAAGAATGAATAGATTTTGATGAAACATTTGCTCCTGTTGCAAGACTTGAAGCCATCAAAAATCTTCTTAGCCTGTGCAGCCCATGCCAGTTTTAAAGTCTATCAAATGGATGTCAAAAGTGCCTTTCTGAATGGAGAGTTGGAGGAGGAAGTCTATGTCAGTCAGCCTCCTGGTTTTGAAGATCCAAATTTTCCAGAATATGTTTACTATCTTTTGAAAGCACTTTATGGACTGAAGCAAACACCTAGAGCCTGGTATGACACTTTGTCAAAGTTTCTTTTAGAGAATCACTTCACTAGAGGTACTGTAGACAAAACTCTTTTCTTTAGAAATGTTAATGGCTCTAGTATACTTGTTCAAATATATGTAGATGACATTATTTTTGGCTCTACAGATGAAAAACTTTGCAAAAAGTTTGCCAAATTGATGCAAAGTAAGTATGAAATGAGTATGATGGGAGAACTAACTAACTTACTTTCTTGGTTTGCAAGTTAAGCAAGTTAGTGATGGAATATTCATTAGTCAAATTAAATACATTTATGATCTTTTAAAGAAGTTTGATCTAATGGATTGCACATCTGCAAAAACTCCCATGGCCACTGCAACTAAGCTTGAATTAAACACTACTGAAAAGTCTGTGGATATTTCAAGTTATAGGGGCATGATTGGCTCACTTCTGTACTTAACAGCTAATAGGCTAGATATAATATTTGCTACATGTTTGTGTGCTAGATTTTAGGCTGATCCTAGAAAATCTCACTTAGTAGCTATTAAGAGAATTTTCAGATATCTCAAGGGAACACCAAAACTTGGCATTTGGTACCCTAGAGATTTTGGTTTTGATCTAACTGGTTATTTAGATGCAAATTATGCAGGTTGTATAATTGATAGAAAAAGTACAACATGAACCTGTCAATTTTTAGGAAACAAGCTTGTGTCCCGGTTCAGTAAAAAGCAAAATTTAGTTTCTACTTCTACAGCTGAAGCTGAATATATTGCTGCTGGCAGTTGCTGTGCACATATTTTGTAGATGAAAAACCAATTGCTAGACTATGGTTTGCAAGTTGAAAGGATTCCCATTTTCTGTGATAACACAAGTGCAATTGCCATCACTGAAAATCCAGTACAGCATTCAAGGACAAAGCACATAGACATCAAGTACCACTTCATAAGGGAACATGTAATGAATGGTACTGTGGAACTATATTTTGTTCCAAGTGAAAAGCAGCTTACAGATATATTTACCAAGCCACTAGATGAATCCACCTTTTTCAAGGTTGGTAAGTGAGTTAGGTATGCTAAATTACTTTTGAATCTTTATAGATTGTTTGCAAGTTGTAATGCAGCCAGAAATTTAATTAATTTTTCAGTCATGGATGAAATTTTGGCTAAGTCAAAATTTACATCTCGACGGATGATCACTATCCATCGAGTTTGATCATCCGTCGGTATACTATTTGTTAATAAAATCAATTACTTTTCTGGAATATTTTATGACCTGACGGATAACTGATTTATCTTCATCCGTCGAATTGTCTTATTTTTAGCCGTTGATTCTCTGAACATTATCCATCGAGTATACTTACAGTTTGTAAGCATAACACGACGGATAATTGATGGAATTTTTACAGTTTATTTTTTTAAACGGCTACTTTGGGCAATTCTTATTGGTTACTTTATTATTTTTGACAGTTATTTTTGAGATAGTATAAAAGCTTAATTCATTTTCATTACTTTTCTTTTATCATTCTCAAATCATCTGCTCTAATTTCTTTCTTTCTCAAAAGCACTTACTTTCTCTCTGCAAGTTTTTACTCTCTAACAATGGCACCTGTCGTCAAAATAATGTCTCAAACTGGATTTATTTATGAGAAGAACAACTTCACTGCTCTTGTGAACAAGGGGATTCAACAATCTGGTGACTACCACAAGATGATGGATTTTGAGAAGAACTGCAAACTTAACTATGCCATGCTGGAATCACCCACCATCTACTGTGAGGTTGTTGAAGAGATGTGGACAACTGCTACATACAACTCAGTTGATAAGACTATCACTTTCACTATTAAAGGTAAGGAATTCTGTGTTAATAGTGACATTGTTAAAGCTTGTTTCAAGATTCCTAATAATACTGTAACTTCACCACACACAGACACTAACATTATTAACATGCTTAACTCCATGAACTATGCACTCTCTACTTCTAAATTAAGTGAAATTAGGAGGTTGGGTCTTAGAAAGGAATGGAGTTATCTGTGTAATGTAGTTACCAAGGACTTTTCTGGTAAAATCAGTAATTTTGATTATGTCAATATCTCTTTGCTTAACATGCTTTACATGCTTGTTACTGATAAATTTTTCAACTTTAGTGATCTTATCATAATTGAGTTGGGGTTTAAGTTAGGGGAGTTAAATAAGAGGGGTAAAAATGTTTATTATGCTAGATTTTTAATGATGATTGCTAACTACCTCTCTGAGGATATTGTGCTTGAGAACCCAACCAACAAATTAGATTATTGGGTTCAAGAGAGAATGATTATTGCAGATTTGAATAGGGAAAGCCATCAAAAAGAGGTGTCACTCTTCTATTTTCCTGTTATGGAGGCACCTCAGGTAAGTGAGGTAAGTTCAGTTGTTCCTACTCTTCCAGCCTCACAAATTTCTTTGCCTTCTAGTGTAGCTCTGACAACTGTGTCAATGACCCAACAGTTGCCTACCCAAGCTACCAAACCATCAAAAATTTCTAAATCCAAGTCAAAGAAAGACCCCTCTGGTATCTCTCAAAAGATGCCAGTTGCAAAATCCACCAAACCAAAAGAGGGGAGTGTGAAGGTGGGTAAGAAAGGTGAGGGACAGGGTGAACATCAAAGAAACCCTAAGGATAAGGTTGGAGAGGTGAGTGTTTCCCAGCCTAGGCACACTGCAATTTCCCAACAAACTGTAGTGCTTAATAAGGACATAAGCTCATTGCTTGCATCCTCCCAAAAGGATGTGACTATTGAACAAAGCTCTCAGCCAAGAGCACAAGCCAAAAGGGTAAGGGACACAAGCACACCCCAAACCTATACTAGAAGGAAGAAACCAAAAACCCTTGGGGATGCACAGGGTTCACACACTGTGCAAACTAGTGCTGAAGACACAGTCACTGCACCTTTTCAAAGTCAGTTTGATGTGGCTCCAATAAATGTGGAGTCATAACCAAAATCTTTAGTTATAGATGCACCTCAAACACCAAATTCTCCCACAAACTCTCTAGATGTGGATATGATCAACACATCAATTCATGATTCCCCTTCTTTAACTCTGTTGGGGAAGCCAAAATCTAGTGCAAGTGAGCATCATCTTTTGGATGATTTGTTGGCTCACTTGCCAATTCTTTCAGGAACTGTTGAGACATCTGTGCCAAAAATCTCATCAATCTGCACAGAGTCCACAATAGTTTTCACTTCAGACACATTCATTTCTACTCACTCGATGGATACTGCTCATCCGTCGAGTAGTGATTGTATCCCAACGGATAATCTTAACAGCAGTTATCCGTCGGATAGTCAAACTGCTAACCTGACGGATATCCCTTATCTGTCGAGTGTCTCTGCACAGCTTCAAATTTCATCAATTATCTCAAGTGCAGAAGACTTAGTGGTAGTACAATCACTCCTAGGATTGAGGGAAGGGAGTGAACTGAGTGAGAGTCTGGGTTGCTCCCAGGAAAAAGGAGAGGAAAAGAGTGAAAATATGCAATCCAGTTCTTCAGGATTGGCAAAAGAGAGTGTGAGGAGTCCCACCTTAGATGGTGAAGGTGATGGTGTGAGGGTGGTGAGCCAAGGTGAGACCTTGATGCAAGAAAAGAGAGAAAATGAGAGAAAAGCAGGTACTGAAGATATAAGGGTGGATGTTAATGTAAGTGAGTTAATGAATGTCCAAAATGTAGACAGGGAGGGACTATCTCAACAAACTCAAGCTGTTATAGATTCCACCTCCTTAGATGCTGAGACATTTACTCACCCTGTTCCAGCCTACCAACTTCTAGCTGGACAGGGCAATGACAATGCAGAAAGGATGCTAAACTTGGTGCACACCAAACAGTCCATGCAAAGAGCTAAGGATGCCATCACAGCTTTGCCTTCTACAGCTGGTGATTTTGATTATGAGACGGGTGGTTCAGAAGAATTATTTGGAGGTGAAGGTGGAGATAGTGAAGAAGAGCCATTGGACATAGGGGGAGAAGTAGGCTCTAGTTCAAGATCAGGCATGCCATCTTGGGCATTTTCAAAGTAATGTGATGAACACTACTTCAAGAAAACCCTGATTCAACTCATAAATCCGACAAATTCTGCTCTTCAAACCACCACAAATGCCAGCACCAAAAAGCTCCTTCAAGCACATCTTGCTTCTCTGCAACTACAACAAATCCAAGGTTTTAAACATGCTCAAGATGTCAACACTATCAAAAGTGATATTGATGAGATGAAAAAGGCCATTTCTGACAAGATGGACTCTAAACTTCCAGAAGCTACAATGCTTGACATTAAGAGGCAACTCAGGAAAAATTCTGATCTTACCACAAAGATAGATGCCTTGGATACAAGAATGACAACAATGGAAGTATCTCTTACAGCAATTCATCTACACCAAGCTCAACAAACAGACTTGCTTCAGAAACCGGTGGTTGCACAAACCTCCTCCTCTACTCAGCTTGATGATAACAAAAAGGGGGAGAAAGAGAGTTCTAGGGGTAAGGGGGAGCAAAAAGTGCTCAACATTCAAGTTAGCAAAGTAATTATGCCAATAATTACTATCTCAAAGCCACCAGCTAAGGACAATATTGATCTGATAAAGAAAGCAGCAGCTACTTTGAAAGCAGCTGAAAAGGAGCAGTTGAATCCAATCAACTGGGAGAAAATTGATGAGGATATTCAAAAGAAGTTTGGGCTAGCAAAGAAGCCATAAAAGTCAGCCATTCATCACTCTTAAGTCAGGAAAATCTCTGTGAATGAAATGAGCATGAACTATCTGGAAAAAGGACAGCCATTCTGCATCAAATCTCCAAAGGCTGAAGTACTTTTAAAGCCAAGGGTGAACTATCCAAAATCATCACTAAAGAACCCTTTGGATACAGTGTATGAGACACCAAAGCCTGATGAGAAGAAACTGTTGTCAAGATCCATTGCCTTCTATAAGGATCCAGCTGATTCAGCTTTGAAAAGGAGAATTGCTAAAGTTTTCAAGAATGGTAAAGAAATTTGTGTGGTGGCTGGACATCCTCAATTTGCTGAAGCAAAGAGAGAAGAAAAGGCAAGATTGAAGCAAGAAAAGAAGCAAGCTGCTCTAGATGCTAAAAAGGTTAAACAAAAGAAAGAGCAAGTTGCTATCTTGGCCAAGCTACAAGCTGTGAAACTAACACAACAAATTCCTGCTCAGCCATCTGAAATCACTGAATCTCAAGATCCAAAGAAGCAAGTTGAACCACAACAGAAGAAATCTCACAGATACAAGGAATTGGCCAAAAGAACCAAAAGGAAATTGAACTTTATTGGTAAGGAATTGGAGGATCAGTTTCCCAAGGAATCCATTCCAACTACAACTCAAGCATCAAAACCCTCAGTGGTATTTGAAGACATTAAGGTGGTGGATCCTTACAGGAACATTCATGGTGAACCTATTGTGCCTAAGGATGAACCAATAGACTGGGAAAGTCTATCAATTCTTGACTTCAATTTGCCAATCCTTAACAAGCCAAAGAGAATAAAGTCAAGAGCAATCAAGAAAGTGAAGCTGTCACCTCTCAAATCCAAATCTCTAACCAAAGCTCAATCCAAAGTCAACAAGGGAGATTACATGTACTTATGTGACATCAAGGAATCCTCTGATCTAAACCTCTATCTAGATGAACTGGAAGAAGTTAGAGGGATTGATGCCTACAGGAATCTACCTAAAAGGTTAGTTTTCAAGTACAAGGGAGGAGAGGAGATTCAATGGCTACTTCACAGGATCCTTCAAGAAAGCCAATCTATGCTGATAAAGGTTTATTCATCATTCAAGAAGAACTTTGGATTCAATGTAACTGCAAGAAGACTTGTTCTAAAGAAGATTGAAGAACTGAGGAGTATTAGAGCTAAAGATGCACTCCCAAAGACTCTAACTATTCCTTACACAGGGAGTAGAGTGCATCTAAGGCCCTACTGGCTGATGGAGTTCATAGATGACAAAGGAGTTAGAAGATTTTTCAGATTAGAAGACCAATTGAGCATCTCTAGCAATGAGAGTCTTTTGGAAATGCAAGAAAAGCTAAATCTCTCAGAATCTGATGAACTGGAATTCCACAGACAACTCCAAAATCATATAGAAGAAAACCATAGAAAGCTTGGAAAGAGATCCAGATCTTCAATGAATTAGATTAATCTGCTCAGGCTAGAGGAGCACCTTGAAAATGACTATGAGCTAATCTTTGTGCTTTTTGGTATTTGAAGCACTTTACAGTTTTATCTACTTACTTTTAAAGTTATATTTTTAGGGTGTTTTGTTATCATCAAGTTTCTCTTAATTTATGGCTATAATTCCAGTAAACATAAATTGGGGGAGATTGTTGTGGATATGTTGTGAACTTGATGATTTCATTAACAAAACACCTTAGTAGATTTTACTTAGTGAAAAATGTAGCACTCGGCGGATAAGGAATATAGTCCCGAGGGATGACTCAATATAGTCCCGACGGATGATGATTTATTATCCATCGAGTGAGTAGCTTGTGTAATAATGAGTCTGTAGCACATTTCTGCATACACCTTGTTTAGATTCTGTAGAAGCACTCAAGTCATGTTGACTTTAATTAGATATGCAGAATAGGTTGATTAAGTGTACATAGATGATGTCTTGTAATTCTGCATAAATGAAATGAAGTCAAGTTCCAGATAGCTACCCGACGGATAAACAACAATGCCACTCGACAGATGATCAATAAGGCAACCCGACGGATGATCATGTACCCGACGGATAATCAATTCAAACATCTGTTGACAGTGACAACACAGTCACATGCGTCGAGTGTATGTAAAAGGAATGTGGAAGCCTATTCAACTGGGTTTTAGAGAACAAAGAAGCATTGCCATTTCCATGCTATTATGAAGATATTGAAAGATGCTGGAATAGAGTAATGAAGCAGCATAGTATTAGACTTGATAGGTTTTATTTTATTATCTTGTCTTATTACTTTGTAATCTTGGTGATATATAAACCAAGAAGTAGCAAATAGAATAAAAAAACAAGACTAAGAACATTATCTCAGAGAAACAATTGTAAGCTGCATCCTTAGCATTTCTCTATAAACTTAGTTGTTCATATTTGTAAACAACTGTGAGGTAATCTTGCTACACAGAGTTCTCTTGATATAATATATATCTTTGGTGGATACATTCAAATCCACCAGAAAGTTTTTAAAGACTTGTGTTTTTAATTACTTGTGTTTTGATTTTACTAACTTCTTATTCCGCACTTTGCAAATCAAACACTTATATATTATTAAGATAGAACATTTTATATTTTTGAAAAAGGTTCAAGAATTCCATTCAACCCCCCTTCTGTAATTCTTGTTGCATTGTTAGGGACTAACAATGTACATGACCTCACACATACGATCACATTAACACAAACACCATCTCTTA
This sequence comes from Apium graveolens, assembly GCF_009905375.1. Classification (NCBI taxonomy): domain Eukaryota; kingdom Viridiplantae; phylum Streptophyta; class Magnoliopsida; order Apiales; family Apiaceae; genus Apium; species Apium graveolens. Next base: position 190,658,229 of record NC_133653.1, on the reverse strand, counting down.
CACCTTCTCTTATATAGCGTCAAAAATGACTTCACGCAGTACAAAGAGGAAAGGATGGTCAGGGATTAAAAATGTGGCAATGGAGGAGTTGAACCAATTAGCTGTCACTTGCGCAGATTTCAGCACTGATCTGGAAGATGCAAATATTTTCTCCTCAGAGTTGTATGCATCCATGGAAAGCAGGCAATCTGATTTGTTTACTCATTCGGTTGGCCTCCAGGAACAGTTAAAGTATTCTTTACATGTCTGTTTCTTTTCATGTCTTACCAATTTCTGGACGTTTGCTTCATAATTTTATCTCTCTCCTTTACAACAATATAGAAGATATTTTGTAGAATGGATCAAGGAAATATGTGGAGAATTATCCCAAAGCAGTGACGAAATTCCACCATCTTATATGGGAAATCCACTCAAATTCCTAGGTGATACGTCCACCTCCCTATGTGGTCATGAGACAACCTTGAAACTAAACGCTGTAGAGATGGTGAATGGCTTTCAAAAGTTTGGTGATGCGTGGAAAGAGCATCTTGCTAATTTGAATGGTCAGGCTGATCAGTTGATTGAAGCAATTGGTAGAATTTGCATATTAGTGGATGATTATGGTCGCAATATATGATTCATATTTCAGTATATAATTAGAAGAATGTTAGTATGTTAATGTTTAATCAATGTTACTATAAATTAGTGACAATATTATTCTGCAGAAAGTGTTTGTAAGATTATTAGATCAAAGTGAACATTGTTGTTATCTATATTCAAATTGCATCATTGTCTTCCAATCTACATGGAAAAGAGTATCATTTATTTTGTATGTTATTCCCATTTGTAATAGCAACATCTAAAATTATATTCACATGTCATAAGTAAACATTGATTTCGGCAATGACATATAACAAATGATTAGATAAGTAAAACATTCATATGAGTCTACATTAAAATTTATTCCAATTTATAAGAGAAAGTTTGGCTGAATACTAAAATCTCAAAATAATCATCTGTTACGACCGGCATTTTCGTGTAATATTATTTGTGGTTTTGGTATAATATTAAAGTCGAAAGTAAATATGTTCAATGATTGCGCATTTGTGTTAGTGAGAATTTATGCATTATAAAATTTTTAATTATACTACATGATTTTTCAAAGTAAAAGTTTATTTGTTTCCTTTATTCTTAATTTATAAGGAAGCCTTGGAGAAATTTTCTTTTAAAAGATATTTTGTTCACAAATTTTGAAAGTGATTTTATAAAATTTCTAAAAATCCAAATTATTTTATGGTATAAATTTTATAATTTTTGAACTTTTATTTTATTATATAAAAATAAATCTTTGAAAATAAGTTGCTTATCAATTATCAAATTACATGGTTTCCCTTGCATGTAAATCCTTTTTTATTCAACTTAAAGGGCTAAAAAGACAATTCCAACCCCACTAACTCTCATCTTACTAGCCAAATTACTTCTTTGTCCTTGCATGCAAAATGACCTAACCTTGCTAGAGGGCTACTTTTGTTAATTACCAATTCCACTCACATTTGTTTAAATCAAAACCATAAAAACAAGCACAAGTTGTCATGATCATTTCACACTCCACCCTCACCTTACTCTCTCCTCCCTCCCTTCTCCCTCTCCTCTCGGCCCTCCCTCTCTCCTCTCGGGTTTTAGCCGAAAACCTACCCCCTCCCCTTTTCTCCATTCCTCATTCAAGATCCCACCTTCCATACAAGTAAATATTACTTCTCATATCATGATCATATATAATTCAAAGAGTTTTGAGTAAAAAGTTTAAGTTTTAAGTTTGCATGTCAAGGTTTTAGTTGGAACTCAAAGTACAATCTTGATTCTTATGGATTTAAGGTTTTTTTTGAGAGGACTAAAGGAATGGTGAAATGCCAAGTCTTGAGAAAGAGACTCTTGATGTTGAATGGCCATTTCCCTTCCATTTCATTCGGCCATGACCTTAAGGGAGCCGAATGAATGGTCCTTGAGATAATTCTTGTTGCCTTGATTCATTTCTATGTGTTTTTGGTAGTGATAACATAAATTTTGTATCAAAAACTTGATAAAACCCTTTGCATGCTAAGTGATCATCTAGATATAGCTATTGCTGGGCTTGCATGTCAATTTCATGATAGAATATATTTATAAAATATGTTGTTTTGGTTTGTAAAACTCGAAGTCATGCATGCATGTAGATTTCTCTTGGAATGTTGGAAGATTTTGATCATTTGGAAAGATTTTGTTAGTAAGCTTTAATTTCAGTAGGGATAAGATGTTAATCTTGATTAGTGCTCCTTGATGCATGGTAATAATTCATGTATATATTTTATAAGAATATATAACTTGTTATTTTCAAAAACTTGTTGACTTGTAAATTGTGTAATGTGATTTCCTTTGTTTTGCCATGTTGCACCATAGGTAAGGATGATCTCCACCAAGATTATTTTGAGTTTAAGGGAGTTAGTTCAGTAGATCACCATAGTTAAGTCATGGTTTGGGTATTTGAGTTGTTGGTGGTTGAGTTTGTCAAGTAAAAACCTTGGAGAAAGGAGAGTCTTAGTTTCTGCAGAAAATCAGTTTAGTACCCTGAAGTTTAGAGTGACTTTTGACCATGTCATTGATGTGCACTTTGAGGCCCAAGCCGCCAGGAGCTAGTATTAGGAGTATATAAAAGGTTTTAGGTGTTGGTTGGAGGTTTATAAGTCGTTAGTTTAGGTGCACAAGTGAAATCACAAAATCTGTCCAGCAGGGGACAGTTTTATTGCAACTTAGAAATAGGAAGTTTTGACCATGTCATGGGTAGGCCCTCATTAGTCCCTGTTGGGCCTTAGTTAGAGGGAGTGTCAGAGAAGTTTTTCCAGCCATATTTCATAAAATAAGAGTTAGAACCATGTGTCACAAGTTAGTTCAAGTCAGGGAGTTTTCTGCCCAGAAAAACAGGGGAATCATGGACTTTAAGCTTAGGCCCAAGGAGGCCCAAGCTAGGCCCTTGAGCCACATCAAGTTTGGGAGATGCCTTATGGTCATAAGAGTCTAGTTTAAGAGTTTTGGAGGAAAAATTGTAGTTTAAGGGTGTCTAATGCACTCAAGAAACCATAGATGTCATTCTGAAATTTACTCCAGTGAGCACTTTCACTTATCGCATAGTTTTAGAACACTTAGGAGTGAGATCTAGGTTGACCACCATGGTTGTAAGATATTATAAAGTCAGTAGAACAAAAGGCCCAAGTGAGGGTCAATAGGTTTTGGATATTTTAGTAAAGGCACATCGGGTTAGGAAGCCAAAATTTGGAGACTTTGTGTAACACCCCCAAATCCGGGGTCGGGGATCCGGGTTGTCACGAGTTCCATTTTCCTTAATAACACCCAATATTAATAAATAATCAACTACTCTGTACTGTGACCCCACAATAAACACACACACCACAAGTTATAGTCTCAGAGATGAATATCCAAAAATAATCACAAGTCGTTTTATTCCACAATTATATGCCAATACACCTTAAAAGGGTTTATGAATAAATTTACATTTTCTTTGCCATTATTATAATTCATAAATATACATAAATCTGGTACATCAAAAGTTGAAAGCCTAGCCTATTGGTAGTTCCTACCTCAGCTACAACGACATCAACGCCTATAGGAAACTGCGGAACGTTTCCCAATCGCTTGCGAATCGGGAGCTTGGTCCTGTTCATCTTTTCTATCTGTTGTTGTGTGATGAAAGAAGAAAGCAAGGGTGAGCAGCAAGCCCACCAAAATAATATGTATAATGATTAACAATATATGAGCATTCTCATAGTACTCATGAAAGTCTTGGTCAAGAAGAAATGAACCAAGCTGATATCTTAACGCGACCAAGTCGCAAAATATTCAGTATATATATACATATATACTTTTCACAATCTTTGAAATCCTCTGACATGTATAATATACACAGAGTTCCAGTTTATAACTGTATAAAAATATCGTTGCAAGGTGATCTCATATATCTAACCTTGTCTCAACATTTTTCTGAAAATCTTTGACATTCATAAGATAATCATTTACTAGATATAAGTTTAAAAGATGAAGTTACAAGATACTCCAATATACTTATATCTTTTCCAAATACTACTTGAACTACCACCGTTCAAGTTATAATTAGTTCAAAAGTTCATCACATAGATGAGACTACACGATAATACTTGAATAGATTCAATCTTTAAAATATCATCAAAATAAAATGAAGTTACGAGATACTTCATTTGATGCAAACATCATTTTGAAAACTTGACCCTGCCAACACTCAACAATCGCCCAACCGTAGACTTTCTATCGAAGTGCTCTGGGTAGTGTTGCAGAAATATCCAATTGGGTGATGAACTCATTACGGGAGTTTGCCGCGCCAGGAAGACCACTTACGATGATCAGTCGTAGTAGTACAACCCCACCATTTTCTACATGTAGAGGAGAACCTGTCGGATTTACTTGTCAACCGAACACTGAACTCCTAAGGAATGGACCGCCTTAGCGGAACTTCCGGGCCATTTGGGCCAATATAATAAGGCTGGGCCGGCGCTACTCGACCACTTACGCCACTCCTAGTTCAGATGAAATCCATGACTCTGAAACGTAAAGCTCGTCCCCCCTTTCCCCAAGTAGAAACTTGTTGGTACGGTTCCACCAAGAAGTCGTATCTAGTTGGAAAGGAAAACTCACCAATATTTCTTAGGCGATGCCTGTTAATGGATTAACTTGTTCCAATAATTTTACTTCCCGAGTGTTGGGTAAGTAATCAAAAACTCTTTTATCAGAATAGCAACCTTGTTGCGAATATAAAATACACCACAGAGCCGGATCCCTCAGGTTTTGAGCGAGTATTTAAATCCCCTTCGAAAGGAGAATCTTAAATATAAAAATGAGTTTTGGGATCCGCTCTAATTTTTAAAAATCATTTTGAAGACTCGCAAAACATTTTTAAGAATGTTCGGAGTGATGCTGATTTAATAAAATAAATCAGTCCCAATATATAAAAAAAATATCTGAATATTATTATTTAAATAATATTCCCATAAAGAATAATCTTTATAAAAATAATTGAAGTAGAAGTTGTAAAACTTATACTTGAAATGAATATTAAATAACCAAAGATATACTTATACGAAGGTACTATCTTTATTTGAATAATCAAAAGTGAGTTTGATTATCGACACCTTATTCCTTAATAAAATAAAGAATATATCTCAGCAAATAATTGGAGTCATAGATCCTCAAATGAATATTCAAAATAATATTCAATAAATAAATAAGCTGAGTCATAAGCCCTTGAATGAATATTCGAAATAATATTCAATAAATAAATAAGCTGAGTCATAAGCCCTCGAATGAATATTCGAAATAATATTCAATAAATAATATAAAGTTATCGAATAAACCTTATTCGATTAATAGTTTTGAAAACTATAACCATATATATATAAATATATATATATATAAAATCTACTCGGGATCCTCGACTCCCGGTTTTAGAAAATGTTTTCACCTTTGGGTCCCTATACTAAGGGTATATGCAAATTACCGCTATTCTCTAGCATAGGTATTATCAACTGAACCAACAGATATATATGGCAAGAATACGAAACAGGCATGCATATGTACCATATTACATACTACAATATATCGCAAGAATTTGCTAAATAACCATTATGCATTTATCACAAAATAATGCATATACAAGTGTATACATCACAACAACGGTATAACGGATAGAAAACTTGCCTGAGTGCTCCCGGATAGGCTTAAGCTTAGAGTGGGTCCGATAACCTATGAACAACAACATAAGTCGGAATTAAACCCCGGTCACTTAAGAAACTAGACTTTAACCATTTAGAGTCCTAACGTTCGCTTTCGCGCTTAACGATTTACTTAAGTCGCTCGAGTACCCTCGGCTCCACCATTTTTAATAATTTAACCATTAAGGGTTTTAAGGCGATTCTTTCGCGAGTACCTTACCAACTGCCTAATCCACTTAACATAATTGTTTCATACCCCAATTAGTCCTTTAAGGTCCTTAACCAAGGTTTCAAAGTAAGGCGATGGGTAATGGTTCGGTCGCGAAACGTCGTTACTTAAAACGGCCGTTTCTCCTAAACCGTACATCGGAATCAAACGAACCACATATCAAAACGAAGCTCGTAACATGAACAATCTAAAAATGGCAATGGTCAAAACCTAGAAGGGAGTTCTCGGGTCCTAATGTTATGCACAAAAGCAGTCTAAAGTAAATCGGACATTACGACGGCTATGTTTACGCGATTTCCCAATTTTATACCATTCCAATTCAATCATCAAACAACCCCAATCCATTCATACAATCAAAGTCCATCCATAACACATTACAACAGCCCCAATAAACTCATTATTAACACTTATACTAGTTCCTAAAACTTGAATTTAAACTATACTAAATCCTTTAACCAAACCATAAGATTTCAACATCTCATTCACCACCATTCCAACCCAACTCTAAACCAACCATCATTAAGCTACTCTATTATCATAACAACCAAAATTATCCTAATATACCAAGTAAATCTAGGGTTTGGAGAAGATATACCTTCCTTGAAGTGGTGTGAGTAGCTAGGAAGCCTTAGGAAGCCTTGAGGAGTCTTAGGGATGCTTGGATCTTAAAGGAAAAACAAGAAAAATCAAGTTAAAAACCTTGAAATCACTATTCATTGTCTTCCTCATTGATTTCTTGGAGAAGATTGAGAATGAATTAGAGGCTTAAACTCATAAGATAGCCATAACTATGCATAAGGAATACTAGAGAATTATCTTACCAATTTAGGAAGCTTGGATCTTGGATTTTGAAAATCTTCTCTTTGAAAAATAGGAAAAGCCGAGAGCAAATGTTCTTGGTGAAGAGAATACAATTTTTTTTTGTTTTGATGAAATGATTTGCTTTGGCTTGGTGGATGTAGTTTTGTTTTTGTTTTAGTTAATTACCTTATTAACCTTGTCTTTGTGTGGTTATAAACCAACCACATCTCCTTCTCCTTATGTCATGCTTATGTCATCATGTGATGTCATCCTCCCCTCTTTGTCCTCTTCTCATTGGTTGGGTGACATCATCCCCTCTAATCTCTTTGATTAACTTCCTAATTGTTTGCCTAATGACCGCTGATCTGTTATACGGTTCGCTTATCTTTCGTTTTCGTTTATCGTTTGAGGGATCATACCCGGGATCTTATTACTTAGGTTCCCTTAACCTTTCTCAATATATTATATTCCTTTTATGATCCTCTCTTATAATCCTTTAATTTAAATCATTTTCATCCTGTTACCTTATACTCAATTCCTTCCGTATCTAGTGGATTTCCGGGAAAAATCAAAGTGTTCGGAATTGGATTCTGACGATCTTTACATACACTTATATACCCTATAGAGTACCAATAAAATCTCAGAATATCCATAACAGAACCCCTACATAGTGTGGCATGAACAGTTTTCTTATTCAGCAATATCAGCAAAAACACTATTCATAAGGGTTACAGAGAGTTCAAAATTTTGGGGTTATTATACTTTGTCTAAGTATAGTGACCAAGTGACTTAAGTTGGGGATCGAGATCATCCAAGCCTAGTGTTACATTATGGTGTATGTGGTATTATTTGGTATTAAAATATGATATGTGAATATATGTGGCTATGTGTACAAGTATATTTATAAGGTGAATATAAATTATGTGCATATAGGCCTAAGTGTCATTCGTGTTTAATTTCGGGTTGTAAATAGGTTAAGTTGGTGAGAATATATTATAATGAGGATTATTATTTATGTAGGATCTCGAGACGAGGGTAAACTTGTCATAAAGGTCGAGTGAAGCTTCCAGTTGCTCCTACAAGCCAGACCAGACTAGCCTTTCTCAAGGCAAGTGATTCAACCTGTCTTTCGTATTCACTGCAAATGTGTAACAATTAGTTCATATATATATTGATGCGATTATCCTGAGTCATTTTGATATACTTGAACCAAGCGTATCTTAAGTTATCTTTGAATTATATAGAAATGCCATGAACCCTCAAGTACGTATTGCAAGTAGTTCAAAAGTCTTATCATGATAGTATATTAAAGTAATTTGAATGCCATGATAAAATAAAGAGTTGTTATAACACTTGATTGATCCTCTTGATTATCATGCTAATGATTCCTAGAGTATTGATATCTCACCCTGATGTTTGAATCCCTATAGAACTTTACCTTGATACCTAAAAGCCAGATGTTCATCAAAGTTGTCTATAATTGATTGATACCTCTCTTTATTACCCTAAAGTTTAACAATCCTGATATACCCTGAGCTAAAGATCATTTCTTCATACCTTAACACCCTTATTATTCATGAAGCTTATCTTCTTGATGTTCTAGCACTTGTACCTTGTCGAAAAACCATTGCTTTAAGCCTAGCTTGGCATTACCCCTTCATAATATCCAATAGCCTCGCTAAATTTTCTTGCCCAAGTTTTGTATCTGGAATCCTTTCAGTTACCCTAATAGAGTTAAGTCTAGTGGATCATGGCCCTGAGATTTAGTACCATATTTCTAGTGTTTCGAGTTGATCTATAATCCCTTGATAAAAATGTTTACTGTTTTAAAGAGATTTTGTCATAAATCGGCATCAGTTTTTGAAATAAATAAAATGTGGATTTTCAGTCGCAAAGGGAGATAAATGTTTTCTTTGAATAGTGGATCTGGACTGAGACGCGAGTCCTTTCCACACTTATAATGTAGGCTTAAAAGTTGCCTAGGATCCCATTAATATTTTAGAACCCAGCGAGGTTCGGGATTACTTCGCGGCTGATCACCGGCTGTAATCCGTAGTGTCATAAAATGATTTTGATTAAGATATGATTTTGAAAATGTTTTGATACAAGCAAATGATGTCATCACCCAAAGTTTTATCTCTTGTTATTATTGGTTATGTCTTCACATTGTCATTCTTTAATATATATCTCGATTTATGTTTCGCATCGTATTGTTTAGCACTTGTTGAGCATTTGGATCACTCCTTGCTTTACCCTGATATTACAGCTAGCAGCTATGGTTAGATTCAAGCAGACAACACGTAAGACCTATGACGCTGATGCGTATGTTCGAGCTCAGGTAGAATAAGAGATAGTTTTGTGTGAGGACTCGAAATTAAAATCAGTTGTAATAGATGGTAGTGTTGGGCTGTTCCAAACCCTAAACTGTAAGATCTTGGATTTGGTTATGTTTACTTTCTTCTAAATATTGTAATAATTATATTTAATTTTGTTGGTTAAGTTGGGGGTGTGACATCATCTTTAAGATGATAAAAACTCAAATGTAATGCAAAATAGCAGACATTCCAGAACACAATCTGGCTAAATCTTATTATGAAAAATTGATTGCAAATGTGTAGGGAAGACTTCACGCCAAAAGTATTTTATTTAGACTGCTCCACCAAGTATGCTGTAGACACAATAGTACACAACATGTTCATTAGATTTATACAATTCAATCATGTTTATATCTCTCCCAGTACTAAAAATTTACATTACCCAAAAAGTGTTTATACATTTGCCTCAACACCTCAACAGCCGGATGATTAATATTGAAATAAATCTGTGAACATGATGAACTTCTTATCTGCAGTGAACCTATTAGAAGCAATTTACCAATAAGAGTTAGTTTTCACCATGAAAAACAATTATAGTTTCTAGTAAAGATATGTAGATTGACAGTAAATGGAACCATTATGGATTAGTGGCCTCATTGTTGTCAAGATCACTATTGGAGGATACACAACATTTCCTTCTAGCGTCGTTGCTACATCATCAGTAAATTGATCCCAAGCATAAATCTGAACCACGTTGTTGATATGGAAACAAAGATAGACAATCATATGAACATTGGAAAACACTGATCGAAACTACATTTATTAGGAAAGCATGGTCTTACCTGCCATCAAATAACTCAAAACGAAGAAACTTTTTCTCACCAAATCGTGTATAAACTTGCTTTTCTGGTTCAATGTTTTCAGCCATGCCAACAATATCTATGTAATGTCATCTAATTAGAATTTGTAAAGGATCATTTTAAATAAAAACAATTATGTGATAACATACAGAAATACCTATAGCATGTATAGGGACCTCATGTTCAGAAAGTGACATTGCAAGTTCAGAAATCTCAGGAATAGTCTTAAGCTCAAACTTGTGCCTTGGAATGGTATTTAATTCAAAAGGAATAGGATGAAAAATGGTATCATGTGCGAAAACAATAATCTTATCAGAAGATACAGGTCTCAAAAGTCCTGCATGCTCCATTACTATAAAGTTGTGAATATCATATGCGTTTCCTTCAAGTATGATATTTCTAACATCATGCCAAATCACACCATTCACAAATACAAAGACAAGACAATCCTGCATAACATTGGCTCATTAAAAAACTCTTCTATATAAATATTGATCATATACTACTACTTTATAAATTGAACGACATTACCTCAGAATCAAGCAAAATTAGATAAACACCTCGGAATTGCTGACTACGAGAAAATGAAGGCCACATCCGAGTAATACGTACACCAACCCTCCAATCAGTCTTAGTGCTATCAACTGATACAAGATTATTTTCCATGCCGTCCATGACAAAGATGAACAACAACCAAATGATTATTAAAAGGCTATACAATTTAAACACTCATCGAACATTTGTTAACCATATATGTAAAAGGATTACTATGTCAACCATGGATTTAGGTACATGATTGATGTTAATCCAGTTGGCGTAATCTTTACATATGAGTTTGTTAGGATTTGGATTCTGCATAAGTAATCCAATATTCTAAAAATAATTATAATAACTTCACATGGTATAACAATGTCTACGACCTTCAAATTAGAATAAATCGTCTAGTACAATATTTTCGGTAGTGATTTCTTCCTAAACATCTATTGCAACAATTAAAAGCTTAACAGGAACGGAAATTAAGATAAAATATGACGTATATTTTACTTTTAATTCTACTTAGACTTTTTAATTCATCAATTTGATGTTATCATTTTTTTAAGTTAAAATACCAAAAGTAGAAGGCAATCAGACATGATTAAGTCTGTTTTGTTATGCATCTCGTATCTCATAATTTTCTTTCAATATTATCTAAAACCATTTACTACGTTTATACAGTTAAATGTTGAGAAAATATTTAGCATCAAATGTTACAATCAGGGATTTGAGCAATCCATTTAAATAGTTAATCGCAGAATAAACATGTTGTGTTAGATAATCATGCGAACAATGAAGAGCCGGTTGATTTGAATATAGAAGATGCAGTACAAAATGCTGAAAATGAACAGGATGATAATAAGGCTAATGAACTCCAACAATAAGCAGAAATCAGTAAGGGCATACATTCAAACCATCTAAAAATCCAACATAAAGTTTTAAACATAAACAATGACTTGTCTCTAAAACTTATTTAGATATCCTTAACGAAAATTCTGATTGAAATAAAAAAGTTTTTTTTCATTCGACATCCGTGCAATGCATTCTCTTTCCAAATATCAAAAACCACATTCGACTCTCCCCTCCTGCAAAGGAAACAGTAAGAAATATGTTACAATATTTAATTTCATATATTTATTCACTTGTGTTCAATCTTATGGGACATTACTTCTGTAACAAATGCTATATTTACCTTATTTAATTCATCAATCACTATCGGCACCATCAAATCCCATGCCCTCAACCTTGTAACACACATAAATGTATTAAGAGATTTATACCCAAAAACAGTTAACGTACAAAGTTTTCAAAATAATATTTTTACACATACCAATGCCTAAAGTTAAAAACCTCCTGTACTCCCGGGTTAATGTAGAATTTGGAGGCCGGAGTATCAGTGATAATAGCGACGCCTTAACAACCAAAAATAATATGTTACAAACGTACAATGTGCTTGTCTAAGTAAATAATATAATAAACTATCTTAACTCTATAAATTTAACCTTTGTACATGATAACTTTGGCACTTGACAAAACAATAATGACCGGTGTCTCTTCACCATCTTCATACAGTGAAGTCATACTTTCAGTCAATGCACCCCATATATCCACTTTGAAATAAACACTTGTAACAAAACACATAAAAATGAACAAAATTTAAATTTAAATAGATACATTAGTTCAATAAATTTCTAAATGTGTAACTTAATTCTTACTCTGGTCCTTGAGTAACATTGAATCGTATAAGAGGTTAAGCTCCAAAAATTGTCTCAATGTTCACCCTTGGCTAGAGATCAGCAACAACTCCTATGATATCTGATAAAGAACAATGTCATATAATTAAAATAAATGCACTTTTTACATTGTTATGTTAGTATAAAGCATATGAAATTTATTGATACCTATGGCGAATGTCCTATCGAGAGCATAAGATTCAGGATTTATAGCCAACTGAGGTAAACCGACAAATTCAAACTTGTGCCTCTCTATGAAAATCCGGTCTAAGTCGTTTGGATACATAGTTTGGACTGTGGTTAAAGGTGTGAAAACAATTTTTAGCGCCAAACGAACAGGCCTCAAGATACCAGATGCGTGGGTAGTAATGGAATTTGTTATTTCATACATCTGACCCTCAATAATAGTGTTGTCAAGAGAGTTCCATATATCAGCTCTCACAAAAGCCTGCATATGATCATTCTTATAAACAGAAAAACATGTAGGTTACAATAGTATACTCGCAACTATAAACGTGACAACGTAAAACAATCTGTTTTAAACATTACTTACCCGAGGGTCCAAAAGAATCAAATTACATCCAACAAAGACTCCTTCTCTATTATTAGTATGCCAAAATCTTGTGACTCGAACTCTTATCCTCAAGTTTCGGCTGTAAATGTCCAGTGAAGAAAGCAAATGAACTATAACTGGAGCTGAAAGAATTGAATTTTGAAATACATATTAAAAGAGAACATAGTAGTAAACTCCAGAATTCATAATCGTTCACCATGTAATACAAATTGTATGCAGAATACTAACCCATGATGCTTGCTAGATGTGGTATGCAACGTTTCTTCTGCAGCTCTGAGTTATAATACAGGAACAACTATGAAAATATCGGAATTAAAACAAAATGCTATGAAAAAGATTTAGATGCATATCTACAACTTTAATTTAGAGATATGATCAGATTACATGTTTTATGCCGTCAAAGTTGTTATATGTGATATGTCAGGATATTAATATGGAATGAAGTTAGTTACTCTGAAATATATAAAGTCAATCGTGGAGTGAGAATATGATACTTCTTAATATTTTGATTGTACCAAAATATGTATATTTTAATTGTTAATTTTCTTTAGATGATTTCATAAATCAAATTATTAGTTGTTGCACAAAATCGTGAACATAATGATTGACGATTATTGAATATCATTGTCCTATTATTAAAAAAAAGGAATTAAGTGTAAAGTAGACCTAAAATCTTCCATAATTAATTAGTATCAAGTACACATACAATATATTTTTCAACCTTATAAGTTCATAATAAGAGGCTAATCAATTCATTTTGTAGATTTGATCGAAAGCATAATGATACATTGATTTTTAACTTGATAATTACTTATGCAAATCTGTCAAGAATATTATTTTACCAACAAAACGATTGACGTAGATATGAGAAATTTATTATTACAATATAACATATCATATTCATATACCCATATAGTGAACACGTAAGTGAGCCAATTACACATTTTAATTTATTAACAATTTCAGATTATGCATGTCTATTAAAGTCAATGGTTATTTATAATTTGTATTGTGATGATATTATAGCGTGAATACAAATGTCAAACCTTCATAAGAAAAATTATTCTACATATTAATTAGCTCGAATAAGCAGTAATGTCTGTAATCCGTAGTAAGAGCATATTAAATCTTAAAAAATCCACAATTGACAGTTTAATATGTACCAAAATTTCATAACAATATTTTATTTCAAAACATTGTGTTAATCAATAATTAATTGAAATATCTACATTTGTCTTAGACATATATTAGTATTTTTAATCTAATTACAATTAAAAAACAAATTGCAAATATATATATAATTCGGCTCCAAATAAAGAAAACGATACCAATTGCATATCGGAAACTATTACAAATTTAGCATGGCAGGATGAGTGACATATATAACAAAAGAACACATAATAATCAATTAAAGTCGAAGGACCTTAGTAATATGTATAGTGAGAATATTATGTCGTAAAATACAAAATTTAAAACTTAATAACAGAATATTAAGAAATTAAAAATCTCGAATAAATAGTAATATTTATAATCCGTAATATGGGCATATTTAGTCAAATAAACTTTTTGTAACAAAAACACGAATTGTCAACTTCTATGTTAAGATTGTAGCATATTGTTTAACAAAGAATCGTAGTTTTTTTGTTATTCTTATATGGGCATAATATTGCGATGATATTATGGCGTAGAAAATAAAAGTTAAAACTTATTCTGCATATTAATTAGCTCGAAGTAATCAGTAGTAAGAGCATATAAATTCTCAAAAAATCTGCAAAATATAGTTTACATCAAATCTCAAGGAAGGAGAATTTAAGAGCATGTCGCTTAAATGCGCTTTAACTTCGTTCACGTGGTTTGCCGGCTATTGCGTGAGCCCGTAATATTTACCCAGTGCGCACCCGAAGAGTAGCGGCTGCGGGATACCTACGATAAAAAAATATGTACAAAAATTTGATAACAATATTTTAGTTCAAAATAATTTATTGATCAATAATTAATTGAAATATCTATGTTTGTTGTAGACGTCTATTATTATTTTTAATCAAATTACACTTACAAAACATCGTATTACAAAATATATATAATCCGGCAAAGAATTAAAAAAATATCAATTTTATTTTTAGCTTGGGAAGATGAGTGAACATGTATAACAAAATGACACATAATACTCTATTACGAATTCTGGTTATTTGAACTGTGTATTTTGAAGATATAATGGCGTAAAATACAAAACTTAAAACTTAATAACATAATATTGAGAAATTAAAAATCTCGAATAAATAATATTGTTTATAAACCGTAATAAGGACATATTCAGTTAAATAAACTTATTGGGAAAAATAATTCACGAATTATTAACTTTTATGATAAGATTGCAGCATATTGTTCTAAAAATAATAAATGTTTTTTTGTTAGTAGATAAATGATATTTACTTGCTCTTTTAAATGTTATTTTTAAATTTTTAACATATTCATAATTATGTAACTAAATTATGTAATCTTACTTAATATTTATAATTATGTAATAACTTATAATTCTTTTATTACATCTTTCCAACTAATTAAACACAAATCATAATTACACATAGAGATGCGTGCTGTTTGACTTTTTAGTGGTTCAATAGTTTTTGGTATTTTGATCAAAATAAACACTTGCATGCAAACCCCCATTCAAAGTGAATACTACAACTAAACCGCAATCCAACTCTGCACGGAGCATTGGCTGAAAACTTTTCCATCTGATCATTCAACAGTTGTCATGGAGGTATGTTTCTACTCTATCCTTCAATTAGGAACCTGATGATTGAATATCAATATCCAATAGATGTTTACTGTCTTCGATTTGTTCAATCATGCTCATGTTTATATACAAATATGTATAATGAATAGCCTACATTTATGATTCTATGAAAATAATTATTAAGATTAGTTTAGGATTGGCAATGTAATCTCGTGATAACTTTGTGTATTGATTAATATTGGGTATTTTTTCATATAGTATTGTCATATTGTATGTTGACTTATATGGTGAAAAATCAATCCAATTCTTTTAAGTATGTCATTGGTAGTCTTAATCTGTTTTGGCTAGTAGTGTATGTTGTGATTTTGGTTATATTGGTTTACTACTGGGACAGTCATTATAGATATTCAACTTTGCTATATTGATTTGTAATAGTATCTTCCATGATTGTATTAAGAGATGTTTAGCATTGCGGCTGGACTTTGCATCTGACCTGATTCACAGTAGCAAGAGCTACTTCAATATTCTATAATCCATTAACAAAATTGATCACGCTTGGATTAGAAGCCAAAAAAACAATAACATTACAATTGTTGCATTGCACGGGTCTCGGTAATTGGCCAATTAGCCTTAATAATTTGTTGTTGCTAATTATACTTATGTATATTATTCCATCTCAACAACAAAACTGTGAGCCTGTTAACATTTCAGCATTCATCATTGAGGTCGATGCCACAATGCAACCTATCATGGATGAATTGGTAAATAACTTACTCAATTGTCCCAATACATGTACTGACTATCATAACTGAGTAAATGAATAAGTATTTGCTAATATCTTCAGAAATTACCACTCTCCATTGTTTCTACATATGGTGAAAATCTGCCTGGTAATGATTTAATAATGCTATCAAATGGCCAACATCTACAATTCTCTTATGAGAAAAACAGGGAAAGCTTAACTGGAGTTGGGGAACTCAATAATTTGTTCAAAAAAGGCATTGGTTGTAAACTTCTTCTCTGCTACAAAGGTGAAGGAAATTTCCGGGGTCACATTTTTTAGAAGACGGGATGTGAAATATAGTATATCATACCAGAAAAATTGAATTTCTATGTGGCCAAGCGAGGTAAAAGTCTAATCTGCTCTTCACTATATGGCTGAACATTGCATTATTTTAAGTCATGATTGTAATTATACTTTTTACAAACATGATCAGCCAATGTTGCTGGAGCTGGATGGAAAATTTTAGTTGAAGCTAATGAGAATACGATCTATGATGGCTTAGTTGTAAGTTATTTTCTTATAAACTTGTAAAATGCTTTAATCGAGCAAAACTTTCTATTTACATAATTGAAATACATAGGATAAATATGTTTTAACTTTTGATTCTGGATATTCCACATTCTTTCGTGGCACGCTTTGGAAAGCATATACCCGATGTTGTTCTCTACTGTTTCCCTTTGGATACAATGTTTATAGGTTATTTTTCCAAATATGACAAAAGGTTTTTTGGTCTCTATAAAATTCCAGGATATATTCAACTCAACCTGAGAGATTTTATTGTGTTCACCAACTGGGAAGCTGGTCAGTTTGATGCTGTCATTTTTGACAAATATGGAGTGCAAAGGATGTTTGCACATCAGACCCCAAAGCCTGGTGAGAACTCTAATAATAGAAACTCTGTTATACAGTATGGTCATATTAATTGATGATCATTGTTGCACTTACATAAACTATTTTTGGTTTATACTGAATTGATTGTTTACCTCCATTTTAATACACACATTTAAAGATACAATTGTTCTTTTTCTTGATGCAGAGAACGTCCAGGGAAATTAGTTCGGGAATAATGGAATGGAGATGAATTCGAGTGAAAGCATTTCATGACCATGATTGCGTGTCTGTCGATATTCCAATATTTTTAACTTATGCTTTCAATAAAGAAATATAATATTGATACAGTCGCCAATTATTTTGGCATGGATTTCACTTTAAGACGTATCATTGCAAACATGGCATTTGCCACGTTTAGTATTACTGAATTGTTATAATTTTTGATAATTATCGACTGAAGATAACATTGGGCTTATGTATTAATTCCTTGGGTGATTCCATTAAGGTACTTACCTAATCATAGTATCAACTCATGGCCTATGAATTGCACATATGTAGTTGCGGTTTAATGAAAGTGGATATAATAACCCACATTAGATTTAAAAACTATGTGAGTTATACTTTTATTATAACTAATATCTCATGATACTCATGAAAACTATAGTTTCACAATGATGGTTTCAATGACCATAAATTTGGAGACTCGGGGATTTCGTAAGTTCTTTGCTGTTACAAACTGACCACATCTAACAACTTTAAGGTTATCTTCCTATGGCATAATTGATTCTGGCCAAAATATGCCCAATTATGTATTCTGCCTAATTTGTAATTGTGGTTTTGATATCACAAAATCTATAATTATATATTTGTTATCTCTATCATATCTTTATTTATTATAACAAAATATTGTATGCCATAATCTATCTTGGACTACCTACCAAATTAACTTCATTTACATGTTTAAAACACATATATTACAACACATTCTTCATCTTAGTTTGATCAACAACAAACAATAATATTCCATTCAACATAAAGTCTAGAAATTACAAAACTTAAACTACCAAATGTTTCAATTTCGTACTAAATTCAATAAAACTGCAAAACATCAATCACAAACATCACCAAGCAAAATCTTGAACAAAAGTAACTGCACTTTGCAATGATCACAACCCGAATTCCATATGTGTGACATGGTTAAACGTTGATTATAAAATTCACCTTCTTCACGGTACTTCTCTTTCACAGTCAACTCACAAAGTGAATACCAAAGCTGTTCACCAAAAGGATTTCCTTCAATCCTATTTATCGGGTCTTTATTTTTTGCATTTGGACAAAATTTAGAAAGAGGAAGCAAATTGTCTACATCCGATATGTACCAGTACATATTCTCAATCAAATGAACAATGTCTACTAACTTCGATTTAAGATCAACCATTCCAACAATATGAGACATTTCTTCAACAACTTGATCTTTTTCATATGGTATGTACACGTCTCTAAAAAAGAAAAAACTAAAATAAGATGGAAAATGATTACCGGAGAGAAAAGAGAGAGTTTGAAGATTACGATCCACATTATTGCGCATGAAAAGCATTCGAACCGAGTTATAAAACATAGCTTGCTCAACTTCAAGAAAAATGGCAAAACGAATAAAGCCATGGAATTGGTCACACCTAACTTCTAGATAATGATTATGGTACTGGTATAGAGCATCCCAATTGAGCTTCTGCAACATCTCTTTAACTTGGATTCGGCTTGCTTTGGTGAAATAGGCCATCAACAACTTTCCAAACATGTGAAAGCTATCAAGATCGTAAATTATGAATGCAAACAATATAGCCATAATATCAGTATCAATGGTGACAATGTTAAAGTTTGCCATGATGTAGTGAAGATAGTGATTTGGTAATGAAGTAGAATTAGAATGATAACTGATTATGATAAGGTCTAAATGCAATAGTTATATATGTAAAGGCGGGCAAACTTGGAGTTCTCCAACTCTGTATAAATATAAAATGGTTTATGTATTCCAATTAACTGCATTGAATGTGAAGAAAAACTTTTCACTTTCTACTCTACTTTAAAGAGTTATAACTTCAGAAATGCGTAATGATTAAATGGCAGTAAGTTGGATTATTGGAAAATACTAATACATCATTATGACTTGTAATAATAAAAACAGTTGCCAAAATATTTTTGCCTTATGGGAATAAACATAATCATGACTTTAATTGAATAACGTGTCAGTAACAAAATACAGCATTGTAGGTAATCGAAAAAAAATAGGAATGGAGAATCCATGTAACATCAAATCAAACATATTTTCACATTCACATATTTACTAAGTATAATAATTATTTACATTGATATATAAAACCCATTTGTACATTATTTTTACATTTTTACATAAGGATTCAGTACTTATATATAATTAACAGGAACAAACACAAACAATTGAACATGCTTAGAAATTCACAACAACACCATCTTGAACTGGTTCAGGGTTATCAATTTCAACATCTTGAAACCAGGCTTGTGGGGGGCCAATACCTATATCCATATTAAGAAATTCTTGAATGTTGTCAACAGGTCGGTCAAATGTCTGCAAATCATTAAGATTTTTTCTACCAATAGATGCCAAGCGTCTTGCAACAGAGTTCCTTTGCGGATGTACCAAATTAATTTCATAACGAATGTTAGGATCATTAAGACGTGAAAGGATAAATCTGAAAGTGCTCCTAGTATGTGGTGTTAATCAGTCCTATCTGTAGTACTTGCATTCACGGTAAGCCTGGATATTATCAGTCTCAATGATAACACATTCATACTGGTCTTGAAATGCTCTACGCATTCCTATAAAAACTGCCCATAAAGCACTATTCAGATTAGTTAGGCCTGGAATGGTGCCATATGTTAATCTAAGAAGAAAGCCATTTGAATCTCTCACAACAATGCCAATGCCATTTCTATTTTGGCCTTCAGGAGCATTCTGAACAAACTCACTGTGAACATTTATCTTGATCCAACCTTGAGCAGGGAATTCCCATACACGTTCAACATGTTCCATGATTACCTGTTTTGTGTTTTTGGTATTCTTACTAAAACATTTAAAGAACAACTAATCTCAACCATAATGACAAACTTCTATATATACAAAAAAAGGTACAGAGATGTGACTGTTGGGGAATGGATGTTGAGTTTTATTTATAAAATAGATTATTTTCCTTAATAACTAATTTTAAACAATTATAACTATATAAGATTAACTACCTGTAACATATATAACTAAAAGCAGGAATCCAAAATTATGAATTAAACGACAAACAAAACCAAAGAGCAATCTTCATAGATTATAATATAAAAACAAACTTGAAACAACCGGAAATAATGTTTAGAGTTCAATGTGATAAAGAAATATCATAAATAAAAGCTTCGAAAATTGGATTGCAAGATCAAATGCCGCATCCATGCCATAAAACAAATGCACATCATCACTTCTCTTATAATATTAGAGCATTTTAATGTTAGATACGCATACGTTAAGAGATTAACTCAAAAACTATTATTACTATTTACCATTTTTATCTTCTTACTAACGGATTTGCAAGATCCAGGGGTTTTTGAACTCTCAGCCTGATCAAATGACTATAATGCAAACA
This sequence comes from Apium graveolens, assembly GCF_009905375.1. Classification (NCBI taxonomy): domain Eukaryota; kingdom Viridiplantae; phylum Streptophyta; class Magnoliopsida; order Apiales; family Apiaceae; genus Apium; species Apium graveolens. Next base: position 190,637,395 of record NC_133653.1, on the reverse strand, counting down.
TTTAGTCAATAATGTTTAATTATATTCCAAAATATGCAATAACAGTAATTTATGAAAAAATTCTCATACCTCTGACAAATCAAGGGTAGGAAAATCAACATGATTGGATGATTCAAAAGTTGACATGGCTTACATGTTTGAATCATACATGTCTTGGGCTTTGATGATAAAATTTTCAGAAACATCTTTGGTTGCATGAACTTCAACAACAACAATAATTTCTTTCCCGTCTATGACATGCAGAAATGCAGGAAACACTTTAGCAACTACCTCTTCCTGTTTTGATAATTAAGTCATCAACATAATTGGTTTGTATTGCAAAAAATTTATAATATGGAAACAAATTTTAAAAATATAATTGATTGAACCTTTGTTTGCTTCAAATAAAGATGTGAAGCGGAGCATCCTATGAGCCATTTCACAACACGATCCATGAGAAGAATGCTCCATGAGAACGATTGATCCACAACAACAGCCTTTACACTGAATCTGTGAGTGAAAAAAATTATTAAATAATGCAACATTTCGTAATCCAAAGAAATTGTACGAACCGAATGTTAAATATATTATTTCCTATGTGTCAATACCTTTTTTCAGCAACTGGAAAAGTGCGATTACATTTACGGCATTTAAATCTATTCCTAACTTCAACAACTTCTAAATGACATTTGCTACATGAATATGAAAACCAAGGATGTCCTTCCTCCAACTTAGCAATTGTCAAACCACAATACAATTTCTTCTGCAATTGATAATTTTGAGGATAATGTTATAAATGAAAATTATATTGCATATAAATCTAAGATAATGCTCTAAAACTTTTGTCAAAAAAGAATTAACCTCAACACTACCAGCAACATTGTCAACTAATGTTTTCAGATTTATAAACTCATAAGGAGAGACCAATGTTAACGTATAGCTATTATCCGCATCATCCCTCGACGGCTTGTAGCCTTCAATTCAAGCCTACACATTATATAATATACATATCATATGCAATCTTGACAAATAATGGAAAAGGAGTAAATTTTTATAAGATTGTACATGTTTCTCATCTCAAGTACATACTCATCATCAAGATTGAAGTACACTTGTGAGGATGCCAAGCTGCTGATTTGAAGCGTATCTAAAGTTTTAAATCAATATGTATCTTACATAAAATGTAATTTAATATAATCGTGTATAAACTTACTGACAAATTATTATATAGCATAAAATACTAAAGCTCAAACCGTTGTATGTTCCTAGCTTTACGCTTGTCAAGATTACAATAACATTTTCCTCATGGTTATATTCCTCATATTGATCACTGACAACTTTCGCCATATCTCCCCATATACCAACCCTGTGCTTGTTGCTACAATCTAATCAAGTAAACATTTAATTATTTATTGATCAAGGTCCTAAAATTGATAACGACGTAAAAATTAATAAAAAATTGTATGTTGAATTAAAAGAATAACCTTGCATCACAATTCTTGAATCGAACAATATCCCAATCTCCAAACTTAGTGGGGATTTTGCTTACTTTAATAAAGTCTTCAACAACTCCAATTATATCTACAATATATAAACACATGGATTGCAGTCAAAACTTTTATAACAATTGTTAATACGAATAATAATAAGCCAAATAGGAAAGACGAAGTAACCTATAGCAAATTCTGGATTCTCTTTAGGACCATATTTTCTGGCTTCATCCATCAAATCACCCAAATCCATAAATTCAAATTTGTATTTTGGAATCATAACATAATCGGTGCATGGTAGGAAAGTGGAAGCATTTGTAAATCTTATAGATGTGTCTGTAGAAATAGGCTTTAGATTCCCAGAAGCATCCCTAACCATAAACGTGTCAATAATATAAACAACTCCTTCAACAATATTCTTCCCAATAACTTTCCAAGTATCAGCAAAAGCAAATGCATGAATATGAGTATTTCGCACATAGTATAAAGTGGCAAAGTATAATCATAAATATCCATTCTAAAAATGCAAACATAATCAATATAGAATGAAATCAATAGATTAGGTAGTTACATCATCATCAAGAAGAATAAGATTCCAGCCTTTCGTTATTCCTGATTCAGAAGACACAGTAGGCCACATTCTTGTAACTCTTGCCTTGATCTTCCAATCTGACCTAGATTTGTCAAGACTTAAAATGTGTTCAAACATAAGGGCTTCCATCTTTGCAAGATTTTGTGAAAACAATTTGTAATTTAAATTAAACAGGATGATCTATCATTAGAATTTAAAAGTCACAACTCCTGAGAGAGCTTACATGTTCTATTCTTAATGGAGGTACTGAACTTAGAATATCACACCGACGTGGTGGTCTTTTTGTAGTCCATTACCCTACATTAACGGGAATGATAATTGATGACATGTTGGTGAATGAAGTGCACGACAAACATATATTGCAGACTTGATCTTTCCCTTTTAATACGTGACATAAGGCATGTAAAGGGATAATCCAATCAGCCTTTAACTGAATCATAAACATATCCTTTGATTGGATAGATTATTATTTGATGCGATGAGGATCAATGTGATTGGCTCAACATCAAGTTAGTTAGATGGATTAGTGGGAACTAATTATACAACTTTATTATATACATGCCATTCTTTTTTTTTTAAAATACAATAAATTGTTTTTCCAAACGAAATGACATAAAATTATAATAATAAAAACAAATTTAACTGTTAAACAAATCACATACCACGAAATAAGGATTTCAAGTACAAAATACTCATGGTCAAATAATTAAAATAAGTTAGTTAAATCAAATATGATCACAATTTAGGAAGGTTGAAGAAAACTTCTTCAAACACAACATTTGATGTTATATTTGTGCTTTTCCCATTATCGTCATCAATAAGAATAAGTAGTCCTTCTGGAGATGTAACACGGAATATTACAACGTATAACTGACCATGAGAGAATATGGGCCAAGGAAGATACAATCCAACTGTGTCCAATGATTGACCTTGGCTCTTGTTCACAATCATGGCAAAACATATTTGGAGAGAAAATTGTGTTCTTTTAAATTCAAATGGCCAATTCGTGTCTGTTGGGACCATATCGATTCTTGGAATTAGATGTTTCGTACCAACTTGAGATCCACAAAGAATTTGACATTCTATATTATTTTTTTGCATCCAGTAACTATCATCCTTGTACCATTGCATAGACCCATAATCTGATTTAAATTCCTCATCAACATAATAATAGCTTCAACCTTTACTTTCAACTCATGTTTAGGCATACATGGCATATTTATGGAGTTCAGATACTCAACTGGAAATGACGAATCAAAGTCATTATCGTCAACACCCCTGTCTTCAATTGAATCTTGGTTGAGATAAGTATGCACATTACCCGGAACTCTTTCAAGAATCTGTGCATTGATGTCATCAACTACAATGTTTGTTGGAGTCAAAATAGATCTCGATCTCAGATACTCCTGTGAATGCAAGTTATTCTGAAAATCTGGATATATAATGTCAATTAGGGTTTTAATGGGACTTTTCAAGGGACTCTTGACAACATATTCATCAGGAACTACAAACTCAGTTTCAACATCTGCACAATCAGTATCAATGCATTCAACTCTTCCGTCTCCAATCTCAAGTTGCCATTTACTAAAGTCAGCTATTACTTTATTTCTAGCTTCAGAATTACCTGAATGTAATCTCATGTTCTGACTGAGAAGAAATACCTTGCAAGATTTCCAAAGCCGGGATTTGTTAATTGATACATTCACTATTTCAGCCCTTCCAGCCTTAGGCAGAACAGGTAATATCTGTCAAAACTCGCCTCCAAAAACAACTGTAATACCACCAAAGGGTCTTTTTCCTCGTTCTACATCAACGGCAGCCATTATGTCTCGCAAGCTTCTGTCCACGGATTCAAATGCATAGCGATGCTGCATTGGAGCTTCATCTCATATTATAAGACTTGTGTGTTGCATCAACTCTGCAATGTCTGTACCATGTTTTATTCCAGCAATAGAGCTCTGATTAAATTTAAGCGGTATTTTAAACCTAGAATGAGCTGTTCGGCCACCAGGAAGAAGTGTAGCAGCAATTCCTGAGCTGCAACAAGAAGAACAATCTTTCCTTCTGATCGAAAACGTGAACAAAGAGTTTGCCAAAGAAACGTTTTACCACATCCACCGCTCCCGTAAACAAAAAACATTCCACCTTTATTTGTGTTTACATGATCAACAACTGCATTATATACATCCAGCTGCCTTGAGTTCAGATTTTTATGAGCTTTGTCATGATTAAGTCTCATTTCTTCTTTATTGTAGCTAGTTTCCTCAACAATGAGACGATTGACAAAAGTGTGGAAAAATCGTTTGTCAGGAAATGGCATCATATGAAAATCTCTTAAGGACTTACCAACATCATTTAACAACTTTTCAATCTCTACATAAAAAAAACATTGGTAAATATTCCGACATCTAAATAAAAATAATAAAAATAATACTACAAAGTAACAAACATACCATGTATTTAATACTGATCACACACCTGCTAAAGCATAGTTCTGGATTTCATACTCAGACAGTGTTAAATGAATGTTATCTGAAATCTTACGCCTAATATAAAGAACATCGTCTGACAATGTTGGACAGTGTTTTTCCCATAGCGCAAGCCGATCAGACACTGAACAATTTGCCAGTATGTTAACAAACATAGCCCGAATTTGTGTTGGCATAGCTGAGAATGCATTTTCTTCCAGAGCATCATGCCATTGCTTGTCATTACTCAACAGACCAAGAGCACCACAAGCTTCCTTAAATGTATCATATGTAGTTCCATCAATAGTGCGCAACTGAGAAAAAAATAAAGCACCTTTACATCTAAGTAACAGCATTCGAAGATACAATAATTCACCAGTTGTTGCATGAACCTCTGCTAACCTCCCAACCACATCACGTCTTTGTCTAAGCTTCCATTTAGCAGTTTTCTTTATCCATGTAAACTGGGTGGGAAAGTCAGAATACGTAAAATTTTGAGCTTGTGGAAATTCACTGTTAGCTACAAACCAAGCCTCTATTTACTTTTTTTAGAAGTCGCGTTATTGCACACATTCTCCAAATCTGCAGAACTCTGAAAATTCAAGTACTTCTGACGGGGAAAATGTATTGGTAAGCATTCAACACTTGGGGAACGATGGTGAATGTCAAACCCAAAAATCTTCCACGATGCCTCAGATGCACAAACATATCTACCATCAAGAAAATTCTTTACCTCATCCAAATTCTTCACGAATCTTGCAGTTTGTTCACTCCCTGATTTGTCACTTTTCTTCTTCAACAACATTGTAGCAGTGTCATGACCCTTTAAACAGTACTTGAAGAGATATTTCAACGATCTTGAACTGTTGCAAATTTTCAGATTTATATGACACTGAAACCGCAACAACAGATCTCGATTATATGGAACTACATATTGATTGTCAAGGTTGATCCATTTTTTATTGATGACTCTACCAGTGTTACACCTCCGATAAACAGGAAAACCACAATCGTCAAAATAGGTATTACCATTAAACCTGCAAAACAAAACATTACGTGTGTCGAGATTAATAATAAAATAGACTTATTACAGAACATATGTATCATTCTATTTATTCACACCTCTTTGGGAAATGACGCATGCATTTTCATTTCACCATACATGGAGATGTGTATAAGTCTTTACCACAGGGTCCATGCATCATGTAGTTTTTAACAGTTTCATATGCTATTGGATCAGAATTCTTATCTGGTATTTCAGCAGAAACCAACTGGTCAACCTTTTCAATAGAATTAGGTCTGCTTTCAGGGCTCAGCCAGATTAGCATATGCATGTGTGGCAAACCACGCTTCTGGAATTCAATTACATGCATAACTGTGCAAAACATAAGTAAAGAAAATATTAAATCTATGCATATGTGTAGATATGATTCAAAAAATTAAATGTAAACACGCGAGAAACAATATTCGGTGCATCAATAGGATCAACATTGGGCAACAATTTAAGCATTTATTGTATCTCTGGGCAACAATTTAAGCAATTTAAGCATTTATTGTATCTCTGGCCACTTAGAGTTGCAAGTCATGGTGAGAAATAAGGATGGATGACCAATTGCACGACATATCGCCAAGGAATCCTTAAAGTATTGAGACATGTATCGTTGGGATCCAGTGAATGAAGCAGGCAGTATAACAGCTTTTCCAACATGCATTGGATCATGGTCTCCTTTACTGAGATCATCACACACAAAATTTTACAAATCAGCACGGATGGTAGTTTGATGTGTTGAAACCCAGTCTAATCTATATTGTTCAATAGCAGCAAACTGATCCACAACGTATTGTTGCCACAAACGTCCAGCAAGGTGTGGCGTTAAACCTGAAATTAATAAGACGATGGTGAGAATATGCACATATTCATTACGCATTTTATATTCTAATCACATTGCTTACTTCTAATAAATACCTTCAGAATTGTGTATCATAATCTTGTAACAATAATACTCTCTTAGTGAAACATGTCGCCTCTGTATTGAGTCAGGATCAAGGTCTTCATCATATAAATTCTCTATTTCAGAGTATTTATTTCTTAACCCTCGGTTCCCCAAGGAAACAGTAGTGGATATTGCAACTGCATGAAATGTGGATCTGTTTCATATATCCTCTTCAATCCTTCTTATTTGGAATTCACAACCGTGTCTCTAAAACCACCGGCATCCGTATTATCACTAACAATGAAAGCACCAACTTTATCAGATGGAGTAATATGGTTTGATCTACCGCTAGAAGATTGAGATGATATGAGGACTAACTTAAACTCATCCAGATCTTCATTTTCAAACCGATTCCGAGCCATGCAAAAAGCTTTGACTAACTCATTGTTCTTGTCTAACATACCTAAAAGTTCCTCGATAATATCTGGATCAACATTGTCAGAAGCACCTCCCATTGCATTGATTATATTCTCAACCTCATTATGTGTGTCGTATATGTAGAGCTAGCAAAATTTGGGTGAAGATCCATCTAATGGTACTAAACTCCCAACCAAATGATAGTTTTGACCTTGTAAGCGAAAATAATACGGAGAGCTACCTCTGTTTATTGAATTATCATTCTTACCTCCGGTGGAAGTGAATTGGAATATGCAGTTACACACTCTTATGTACTGTTTAAAATGCCCCGATTTCTCACCACCAAGTAACAAAGAAGCTAGTGGTTCTGGTGGAGACCTTTCTTTTGGCAAATGTATCTTACCATTACGATAACACATAGAAAATGTGGGCTCTTTACGCGGACATGATTTATTATTACGCTCTTCGTTCCATATAGTAGCACCACATTTATTGCACAACTTTGACGGAGGACCAAGACCCATATATCCACGCCACAAATTCTGATTCAATATCACACCATCAAGGTCATTATGGTACATGTCATCAATTCCAACATATGAATCACTGGACTCTGAATTGTCAGTTTCAACCACATTTTCAAAATCTGAAATCAAATTCCTCTTCTCAGGAGATGCTTGACATTTATTCTTTCCTTCACTGATTCTTAACTTTGGTTCATGGGGATTATGACAACTTCTACGTAAATGAGACGCACCAGGTTGTCTCATTCGCCCATGTTCGAAAATGGGATTAAAGTTTGAAGATGCGTCACCGTTATTCATAGAGGACATACCAAGTCCTTTACGTTTTACAGCCGTATGGTAAACAAATAAGTGAGTATACATCTCCTTTGTTGAAGAAAGTGGAATTAATAAATTACATTTTGTAAAGTTTTATAACATTTCCCAAAATAGTATATTCTCAAAAAAATATACGCATGGCATTTGTAAACGTTGTCTCAATATTAGGACCATGTACTCTATATTTCTTATCTGCAACAAAATAAAAAAACTCCAAATTAATTGTTTTCCAATCAAAACAGGCATAATATATTACAATTTGGAGAATTAAGTTAATAGGTCACGCACACATGGTACTGTTCATATCTAAAGGCGTGAAAGATGGTTTTCTATTCTTCGCCGCTACACTGCTATTTTCTACACCTGTAATTGCCGAAAAAGAAGATTGTTGAAAAAAATAAAATACAATACAGAGTTATTAATATACATTATTAGTAATGAAATAAACTGATTAGGGGCAATAATGATATAGGAAATCATAACAACTTATTCAAAACAGAAATATTAAAAGACAACATACCCATGGGGCTTGGAAAAATCTTCTCAATATTGCGACCACGTATTCTACGTTTCACGGCTGCAACCAATAACACAATGTAATGTTAAACATATAGCAAAGGAAACTGAACATATAAACTTCTAACTTTCACTATCAAGTTCTAATATAACGTACACGACACATTGGTAATATCTGACAATGCAGCAGCTGCTTCCATGTTCTTGGCAGTTGGAGTGTTATTTTCTTCAAGTGTAATACCTGAATTAGGTGAAATTGATACACTATAAGGACTGTTATTTGATCCACCAACAGTTCTCAATCCCACACATCTGGTCATACATTTCAAATCTAGCAATCAATAAATATGATAGATAATAACATTATACATAACATCATACATTTGTAAGGAATATTGGTACCAACGACTGAACATCAGCACAGAACATTTGCAGACAAACTACACGAGCCTGTGAAGGAAGCTCTACTGCTTCTATTAGACGTAACATCAACAACAAAGTTAGAAGGTTTCTGGGGGGGAATCACGCAAAACATTTGTCTAACATGCTAATGACTGTAAAGGAGACCATTTTCCCACTACAAAATGTGTATGTTAAACATGGGTTTCAGAATTTATTTATGTAACAAATAAGATATGTATGATATGGCACAATACTACAGAACCTGGTGTCTACTGATTTGAAATTATAAAACGGGGATTAAGATTTTCTTGGCCAACACAAATATTTCTACGCTTCACAACTAAGTTCATGAAATGAATATAAGGACATGATTTAGATTCAAAACTACATACGAACATAAAGACAAAGAAAGATACATATACCCGTCGAGTCAGGAATATTGAAACTTGGTATAGGCTGCAACACAGAAGATTGATTGCCGTCTTTATTTGATGAATCTCGGATACGAATCAAACATTTCAAACCTGTGGATAAAGACACAAACCAAACAAATCATATAACAGTTAACGTACATAATGATTAACATGACTTTATAATGAAAACAAACCTAAAAGTGAAGTTCTTGCAGAGGTCGGATGAGAGTGTGGATCCATGATTAACAGCAAATCGCCGGAGCATGGAACAAATGAGAAGATTAGAGAGGAAATCACCTGAGCATGGGACTTTGAGTAGATTAGAGGAGGCTGAAGTTATGCATTGGAGAGAAATAAATTCAAGAAAATTCAAACGTACCATTCAGTTGCTACAATCAGGGAGTAGGTTAGGTGTATTTAGGTTAGTTTCTAAAATGGGTTATAAAATTTAAATGTGAAAGATCCATGGATATGTGTATAATATAAAGTTTTATATGTAAAAAAATAAAATGCGTTATGGGTCATGGGTAAATTTTATAGGTAAATATTATATGGGCAATAGTAGCCTTTAAGATTATATAGATACTCATTCAACTTCCAAGATGATTAGAGGAAGATGTAGGAAACATACCCGTAGATTTCCAAAATTGAAAGAACAGAGTTACTAATTTGAGATTTATCGGGCAAATTTTTAAAAATTAAATAATTTATTGGTGATTTTTTAAAAATCCGACAATTTCTATTGTTACGTAGGAGTGAGCATTTCCCGGTTCGGAACCGAGAACCGAACCAAACCGATCAAAAATTACGGTTCCGGTTCGGTTCTTAACTAATTCGGGTCCGGTTCGATTCTTATTTTTCAAGAAATTTTGGTTCTTGGTTCGGTTCGGTTCTTAATATACTGAAACCGTAAGAACCGAACCAAACCGTATATAAATGAATAAATAGAAATATATATATAACACTATATGTATATATATTACGTATTATATTTTCTTATTATAATATTTTAATAAATTTTAAGAAAAATATGATTTTTATTGTATTACTCATTTTTTAAAATATTTATGGAGTTTTGAATATTTTTATAAATATTATTCTTCTTAAATATTAGAAAATAATCGAATTCAAAATGATCCACCACTAATAAATATCTTCATTTACTAAGTTACCCTTAATATATAATCAAAACTATGTTAAATTTAAAAAGTTAAAATATCAAATAATATGCAAAATAAATAAATATGAAATAAAATATAAATCCGGTTCTTTCGGTTCGAAACTGAACCGAACCGAAATTTACTGTTCGGTTCCGGTTCGGTTCTTACATATAAATGGGTCCGGTTCGGTTCTTAAAATATTCTTGTTTCGGTTCTCGGTTCTTTCGGTTCCGGTTCGGTTCGGTCCGGTTCTGACCCGTTGTTCACCCCTATTGTTACGCCCAGATTCCTTTGGATGGATGAACATGCTTCGGCCTCTGTGAATATGTCTTCGACTGCGACCTGAAAGAGAAGAGAATGTGAGGGATTGTCCCACCGATTTACCTCCGGTGTGAGAATAAGAATATGGTTGTAAAGGTGGGTAAGGAAATACAAGAAAAGTAGAATGTTTGAGAGCATGAGAATATAATTATTTCTAACTTTACCAGGGGTTTTATAATCAATTTACCATTAATGTTCGTCTGTTACTCTTTATTGATGAGGAGCAGTGAAAAGGGGGGCGTTAGGATTTCATGATCCCAACGGTTGAAGGGGAAATATGCTTTAGCCTGTGGTACTCCATGGGCCTTCGGCTCATGGGCCTGGCAGACCTTTGGCCCGGTAGTATACTTGTCAGATGGGCTTCGTTCAGTGGGTCTGTATTGGGCCCATAGCCAACATGTCCCTGTCCTTCGGCTAGGCCTTCGGTCGGGCCGATGGACATCAGTTTTGACCCATATTGGGGCTTAGAAACCCTAGGGCGACCGTTCCAGTTTTGCCTTAATCTTCGTTCGTACACGTGGCAAGTGTATGGAAGTTTGGGGGTGCATTAATGTGACAGCTGCCAACACGTCATTTCATGGCTTAATCTCAGCCGTTTCAATCTGGGATGTCCATTTCAAAGCTCCCCAAACGTCGCCCCTTTTGGCACCTATATTCATTTTTGAGTGCCTATATAAAGGATCACAATGTACTCTATTTTCTTTTTAACATTTTTCGGCGTCCAAATACAAGCAACAACAATTCTTGTCTAGTTCTCCAATCACGGCTAGCAACAACTCCATATTCTTAAATCATCCCATCTCAGTCAAAGAACATCTTCAAATCAGTAAGTCCCTTTTTCCCTTTTAGTGCATTTTACACTTTCATGCAAGTTTAGCAGTTTTGTTGTTTTGCATGTAAGTCCAAAGGCTCTTTTCTGGTTTTTGTATGTGTTTTGGGGTTGTGTTTTGGTTTATGGGATGTATCTGGGTAGATAATAGGAGTTTTTGGGGTTTTGTTTATTTTAGGGGGGGCGACGGGTTTAAAGATGGCATGCGAGGTGTTCTTTAGTCAAGAACTCTCTTCGGGGGGTTCTTGGTTGTAGAACATCCTTCAGGAGCCGACCCAGGGTGTAGGTGTTTTATTTGGGGTTTAAAGATGGCAGGCAAAGGGTTTCTGGAGGCAAGAACTTCCTTCGGGAAACTTATCTGTTAGAACATCCTTCGGTAGTCGATCCCAGACACTTTCTTTGTTCGCTCAATTCTAGGACATGTACTCGGTTTTTCATCCTTATTATTTTTTCTTTTTGGTTTAATCCGAGTACATGGACTAATGTCTCTCTGTTTCCGAATATAGGGACATGGACCGAGCTAATCCTCTCGTTGGAACTTTGGACCTGAGGTCGAACAGTTTGGTCGGGACATCTTGTATCCATCCAGAGAGGACTGGGCGAGATATTTTCGGTTCTGCGGTGAACTGCCCGGCGGCGAACAACCAATCGGAGTTGCGGAAGGAGCGGGTAGGTCAGATGTACTCTGACTTCTTCATTCCCCGGGGCTTCTTCTGGCTTTATGCTGCCAAGGAAAATGAACGGATTTATGACACTTCAGGAGTGCCGAAGGGATACGACGACCGTGCCGTCGGGATTTCAGAAGCGGAGTTCAAATGCGGCTTCAGAGTACCGACATTAAAGATTCTGAAGCATCTCTTCAGATATATAGGGATTGCCTTAGGACAGTGAACCCCAACGGGTTCATCCATATCAACTGTTTCCAGAATAGGTGCCTTCATACCGGAATCACTCCCTGCACTCGGCTATTTTGGTATCACTATGATTTTCGGAAGAATCCGAAGAGCCCAGGTTTATACACCATCGCTCGTCGGCCTGACTGAGCGGATTGGACGGCCACCAACTCCAGCAACAAGACCACTCACACCCACTGGTGTTTCATCAATGGGCCTAAGTTGGCCGAGATGTCAGTGCGGCGTGATGTCAACGCTTCGCTCCTCCTTATGCCGAACTTGACGGAAGAGGAGAAGGACAATTATGCGGTTTTGGTTGATGTTCGCGTGAGCAAGCTTGGTCCCGAAGAATTTCGGGACAGAGACTGGCTACTGAGTTTGTGGGGTGGGGGTAACAAACTCTTTCTTCGTCTATTTCCTTGTAGTTTCATTTTATTTTTGTAATTTGCATAGTTGCTTCTCTTTGTTCGTACGTTCTCTCATTTATTCTGTCTCCTTATTTAATTGCTCTTGCATATGTTGAGATTGACTTGTATTTTATCTGCTATTTTTCAGTGTCTTCTAGGGAGGCATTGATTGAGAGGAAGAAGGCCAGGGAAACCGAAAAGAGAGCTGCGGATGAGGCGGCTAGGGAGAAGGCTGATGGGAAGAAGGCTATGCCGAATCCCTCCGAGGAGACGAAGGAGAGGCCCCAGATTGAGAGGGTCTCTCTACTTCGCCAAGTCCCGCTTGCTCCGGAAGGCGCCGAGGGGGATGAGCTGGAGTTCATGGGAGAAAGGGTCCCTCATAAGAGGACCCGAAGCCATGATGAGTTCGTTCAGACGTACCTCCCTGGCTGGGGTGTTATAACATCCGACCATATTATCTATCCGGCTAGGCAGTCAACAAAGGAGGTGGCCTCGGACTTGTGTCACGGCCTTCAGCTCCCTGCCGATCTTTCGGCCTTTGCATCGGCTTCTCCGACCGAGGTTTGTACTGAGCTTCTGTCTTTTTTGTCCCTGGTACGTAGTTAAATTTACATTTATTCATCTTTATCCTTCTGTATATTTCTCTTCTTCTTTCGTTTGATATTTTTGCCTTGTGTATTTTTTGCAGGCTACTCCTTGGGCTGCGACCGTGGAGGTCAAAGTCAGGGACATGGAGACTAGAATGGCCGAGGTGAAAGAGTTGGAGAGGAGGGCCACGACGGCTGAGAACGAGGCTCTGGATGGTCAAGCAACAGTGCTGAAGGGTGACAGGACCAGGCTGGAAAAGGACCTTGACAGGGCGAATATGAGGATCGCTCACCAAAATGTTCAGCTGAAGAAGTCCCAAAAGGAGCTTCAGAAGACGAAGAAACAGCTGGACCTGACGGAGGAGCGCTGCTTCCAGTTCGACGCTGATTATGTCTTAGAGAAGGCTCATGACCTTAACTGGGATTATAAGCAGTTGTTGGACGATAGCTTGGAGGATCCCATCGGCCTTCATGTGGTTGAAGCCCCTCCTGTCTCCTCCGGAGAAGACGAAGAGCTCTCGGATGAAGACCTTCAGGCCTAAGCTTTCAGCCCCGAGGTGCTTGATATGACTGAAGATGATCTTGTTGTGAAGTCTGCTGTTGGTGTTTCCATGGTCATAACCAACTCTCGCAGCTGCTTCATTCGTTCATTTTTTCTACTTGTAAATTTGTTTTTTTTTGTAATTGGTACTCCTGCCTTCGAGCTTTTGTAATTTAACTGGCCCTCGGGCTTTTATATGTTAATGCATCTTTCATCTTTTGTTAACATTGTTTTTCTGCATTAGTATATCTTGGCATTTTATTTCATCTTCGGCTTTACCTTTTGCCTTAGCAATTTTAATTTTGTCATCGCATCTTCGGCTTTATCTTTTTGCCTTAGCGATCTTCAGGAATTTTACTCATGGCCCTGCTGCTTCTTATGTCCTTTTTCGTCCCCAAGTGTCAAATACCGAGGTCAATGTCCGAAGGGAACCTTGGGCCGTTGACATGACGAAGGGCGTCTGTTGTGTGAAGGAACAAGGATGGTGGTCATCTTCGGGTTGCCCCTTGACAGCATTACTTCGTTCCTTCGGTCAACATTGGTACTTCTAAAAAAGTGGCTAATATTAGGCCAAGGAAAGGATGGGCTGGTCTTCTTCAGGATCGCCCCTAGACCAGGCCTTCATCGCTCTTTAGATGTAACAAATATATTCATATTTTGAGGACGAAGGGTCATGTCTTCTTCAGGATCGCCCCTAGACAAGATTTTCTTCGGTCTTCTTTAATATCGTTATTGTGAACTATAAGGGAAGGACGAAGGGGAAAGTTTTATCTAAGGATCGCCCCTAAATATTCTTCATTCGTCCTTGCCACATGTTCATTGCAAATTAGATTATAGTTGTGGAACTAGATTTTTATCCATTCATCCTTTTGTCATAAGCAAACCAAACGTGTTGGCCGAAGGGTTTTATCTTCTTCGGGATTTCCCCTAGATAATAATACTTCAGCCACTCAATTTGTATTTAGTAAAAGAAATATGTGACAGAGAAATGCATTTTCATTCATTATTAAAACTTTTACACTTTTCACATAAAACTCAAAGAGAAGTATAAATTGACTTAAAAGGAAATTTCTTACTGATAAAATTTTCGAAGACGACTGGTGTGCCAGGTGTTTTTGATTGCTTCGCCGGCTAGCATTTCTAATTTGTATGTTCCTGGGCGAACAATTTCGATCACCTTGTATGGCCCTTCCCAATTCGGCTGAAGCTTCCCTCATTTTGCTGGCATGGAAGCAGCCAGCTCTCTTAGGACCAGGTCTCCTACTCCGAACGACCTCTTCTTAATGCTAGAGTCATAGTGTTGGGTTGCCTGTAGCAAATATTTCATGTTCCTTTGGTGGGCAGCCTCTATTTCTTCTTCCAACAAGTCCACGTTCGCCTTTAACCCAAAGTTGTTAGTTTCCATATTGTAGACCTCAGTTCGGTATGAATCCAAGCCTACTTCAACTGGAATTAGGGCTTCCGTCCCGTAGGCCATCCTGAAAGGAGTTTCCCCTGTTGAAGACCTAGGGGTCATTCGGTAAGCCCACAAGATCCAAGGGATCTCTTCGGACCACCTTCCTTTAGCTTCGCCCAGCCTCTTCTTTATCCCTTAAAAGATTATTTTGTTTGTCTCTTTGATTGCCCCATTCCCTTACGGGTGGGCCACTGAGCTGAATCTTTGTTCGATCCTGAAGTGGTGTAGAAACCTTTGGAACTTGTTTCCAACAAACTGAATCCCATTATCAGAGATACAAATCTTCAGAATCCCAAATCGGAGAACAATATGCTCCAGGAAGAACTTTTTAGCCATTTCCTCAGTTATAGCTAACAATGGTCGAGCTTCGACCTATTTGGTCATGTAGTTGATGGCAACTATGCAGTATTTTGCTTGTTTTGTGCTTGTTGGGAGAATTCCAACTATGTCAACAGCCCACATGGCAAACAGAATAGGGCTGAGAACTGAAGTCATTTCTTCAAGGGGGTTATTTCAGAACTGTGGCGAACAACTGGCATTGTACACACTTCTTGGAATATTCGCTGGCATCGGCTTTTAAAGTTGGCCAAAAGAACCCTTGACGAAGGATTTTGAAGGCGGGGGAATGACCAACCAAATGCTCTTCGCAAATTCCTTCGTGTACTGCTTCAAGAGCTTGATGTTGTTCTTCTATATTTAAGCATCTGAGGAGGGGCTGACTGACAGAATGATGATACATTCTTCCATTAATGATGGTGTAGCTCGATGTTATGTATTTTACCTTTAGTGCTTCCTTTCTGTCTGGAGGTAGGATACCTTTCTCCCGAAAGTTTCTTAGAGGGGTCATCCAATCGGCTCCTTGGTGAATTTTCAGACATTCTTTCTTCTCTATCGAAGGCATCTTGGCTTCGATGAGGTAGATAGAACCAGTTAGGCTCTGTGTCTCAGCCAAAGGTAGCCTGGAAAGGGCGTCTGCCCATCCATTGTTCTCCCTGCCAATTTGACTTAGCGCGAAAGTTTCAAATGACAGAGAATCATCTTTTACCTTAGCGGCATAAGTCTTCGTTCGAGGATCCCTTTGCTCGTATTCTCCGGAGAAGTGCTTTACTACAAGCATAGAATCGCTGAAGGCCCTCAGGTTCTTCGCCTCAAGGCTTCGGGCCAACTCCATTTCTGCAAGGAGTGCTTCATACCCTGCTTCATTATTTGTCAGAGGAAAGTCAAATCTTATAGTATGGCATATATCGAACCCTTCGGGGCTGGAGAGTATTAAGTCGACCCTGTTAGTGTATACTGAAAATATTTATTTGAAGTATGTACATTTATTTCTGGCCAGTTTATTTGAGAATCATTTGAATGTTTACATGTTGTCTAATATTATATATTGTGAACAATCTAGTATCAAATGGGATACAGAATATTAGATTGTTAAATACGGTTATATAATATAATAAGGTTCACAGCACAGGTGGTGTTGGACAATCCACTGGTATGGCTGTAGTATTATTTAGATTAGTTTATATTGACTAATAAATAATACTAGTATACTTTGTGTATATTGAACAGGATCAAATTTAGAATTGTTCCCTTAATACTGATTAAGAAGGAGAACTAAGATTCTATGTTATTATTAATGCTTAGGTTCTTAATCCGGAAATAGTAATTGACACGTGTATATTATTTACATGCTTTGATTTATATATGAAATAATTCTTTTGAATTATATCATTATATTTTGGGTGATGGAATTATATACATGGTGGATATTATTTATTGAAGGAATCCATGTCCTGATAATATTCGGGTTAATGATGTCCCCTTGAAAGCTCAAAAATATTTAATTATGTGAAACCCTGCCAGGTGAAATTTATTCTGGCATAATTAAATAAAGGTTGAGTGGATGATCAAGGATAAAAGATATTAATTAAATAAATTATCGGTAATTTATTTAATTAATGGACATATGATATTTTAAACATGGGGAATTTAATAAGCAAATAATATTGGAACCGAATTAATTAAATTACGGTATTAGGAAAGGTAGTGCAAATATTAATTCTTTAGTGGATTGAATTAATATTTAATTACATTGGGCTAAGCTCAAGATGTAATTAGAAGGCCCAACCTAATTATCCATGGTCCCTATTGTAGCCTATATATATTCTTATTCTCATCTTGCTTGGGATTGTGTGAAAATATATTGTAGCCACCAAGGAGCAAGAAGAGAGGATAACTTGAGAAGACGGAGGTCACACTTCGCTCAAGAGAATTTGGGAATACAATAGAAGAGCGTGGAATCAACCATTAACAAGGTAATCCTCTTTTCGAAATCTTTATCGTAAAACGTAGTAACACCCTAAGTCCGTGGTTCCCAACAATTGGTATCAAGAGCCTGGTAATGGGTTCTACGTTTTATGATATAATGTCCATGTCGTAATTATATATGCGTGTATATAGTGTTTTGCTTGTATTGGTTTTGATGCAGGTTGTTAATCCACTATTATGGCCATGTATATTTTAATTATGTGTTTGGATCCCACGTGGTTTAATCGTGGTTAATTTTTGTTTTGGTTTCCACGTGGTTTAATCGTGGTTATAATTTATACGAGGGTTGATCGTGTTAGAATAGATTTTACAAAATTAGTTTTGTATTAGATCTATTTTTTTGTAATTGTTCCGGGTATTTTGTAATAGTTATGTGCGATCGGAAATCAATTCCGGTAGTTTTTTGTTCCGCTGTGCGATTACAAGGGGCTGCTGTTGATGTTTGGATCGAACAAAATCAAAACAAAACTCACGAAAAAGCAACAGGCGCGCGCGCGCTGCGGCCGCTGCGGCAGCTGGGGCTGCTGGGGCTGTTGCGGCTGCTGGGGCTGCTGGGGGCGCGCTTGGGGCAGATTTTTTTTTTAGAGCTGGATTTTTTTTCAAGGGTCATAATAGTGGAAAATTTATTTTAATTTTTTCCATTAAATTTTAATTATTGCTTTAATTTATTGATTATGTGTGTCGTTAATTATGTGTGTAATTCTTTTAAAATTGCATATTTAACTTAATTAGGACGACATGGACATAAATTTTATTTATTGCTTTAATTAAATGTTATATGTTGCTAAAATTATGTGTGTATTTTGAATGCATGATTAGACATAATTATAACAACATAGGGCCCCATTTAATTTTAAAATTCCTCAATTTTAATAAAAAAAATCTAAGTGGGAGAGGGAATTAATATGAAATTAAATCCCATGGTCTCCATTATTGGTTGTAGGTAATTTAACATAAAGACGAATATAAATTATATATATGTCACCCATCGTGGCATGTAATTTATGGTGTATAGAATGTTATAGAAATTACTAGAACAAACTTCTTAAATTAATAAATTTTGAAAGGAATAAATACGGATTTTCTTTATTTCTGATTTGGGGCGATTTTATCAAAACGGGTTCATCGAACTTGTAAGGCTGTGAGTTTTAAGCGAGACCGATGTGACTCCTCCACTACCTGGAAATCAAACCATTGATGAATATTGAATTGAAGTATTCTATTCAAGGCAAAATTACGAATATTGGAAGGTATACACGCCACCCATCGTGGCGTACCAAGTTCCATATATTTCGAATAATTTAAGATTTGATGATGGTATACACTTAGCTATGAAAAATAATATAGTCCACCCCAACGTGGCATATTGTTTAGTAATAGGACCGAAGTAACATTTAAACAAAATTAGGTGGTATACATGTCACACATCGTGGCGTACCAGAAGCTTATGGTGTTTATATGTTAGTGCATTAAATTTTAATAATTGTTAGAGGAATCAATAGATCTTAAATAATTAATGCACCCTTATTTATGTGATGTTTTTATGCATGATTCTCAGGATAAAATGGGTTTTAATCCACTATTCACCATACTTAAGGATAACAAACTTACCGGACCTAACTATATTGAATGGAAACAAAATTTGGACATTGTGTTGACTGCTGAGGAGTACAAGTTTTGCACTTATGAACCCAAGCCTGAACATCCTGCTGTTGATGCTCCTGAAGATGAGAAAGAGTATTATAAACGGTGGATTAAGGCTGATGAAATATCGCGATGTTACATTCTGGCAGCAATGTCGGGTGTTTTGCAGCATCAGCATCAGTCTATGGCCACTGCTTCGGATATGCTCTTTAATCTCAAGGAACTTTTTGGAGATCAGAATAGGGCTGCTAGGCAAGTAGCCATGAAGGCTTTAATGAACACTCAGATGGCTGAAGGCACACCTGTAAGGGATCATGTTCTCAAGATGATGTCTCATCTGAATGAGATAGAGATCCTTGGTGCTGAACTTGACGGGGAAACCCAGATTGACATTATTCTTATGAGCTTGTCCAAGAGTTTTGAGCAGTTCCGCTTGAATTACAACATGAACAAGAGGCAGTATAGTCTCGCGGAACTGCTGACAGAACTTCAGGCAGCTGAAGGATTATTTCAGCAGAGTGTTCAAGTGAATGTGGCTGAGAAAGGTTCTTCCTCTAAGCCGAAAGATATTAAGAAGAAGAAAAAGGCTCAGACACAGAAAGCTGTGAAGGCGGTGGGAGTTCAGGGTGGTGTGAAAAAGCCTAAGGGAAAGTGCTTCAGATGCAAACAGTCATGTCACTGGAAACAGGATTGTCCTCTTCCTAAGAAGACAAACAATACTGGTATGTCTCTTTCTCTAGTTACAGAAACATTTATAGCGGCTATATCTACGAGCACTTGGTGTGTAGATACAGGAGCCACTGATCATGTTTGTAATTCTATGCAGGGGTTCCAGCTATCCAGAATGCTTAGAGATGGTGAGATATACGTGTTCATGGGAGATGCTACGAAAGTAGCAGTAGTTGCAGTAGGAGTTATTCATTTATCTTTTGGTTCTGATAGGATTTTGGTTTTGAACAATTATCTTTATGTACCTTCTTTTAGAAGGAATTTAATTTCGATTTCTAAACTTGCTTTGGATGGTTATAATGTTTGTTTGGATCGTAATGTTTCTATTATGATGAATAAACGAATTATATGTTCTGGTACATTGCAAGACAATTTGTATATAATTAATCCTAGTCAACCTGCACTGCAACTGCAATTTAGGGAATTGAACAACACATCTTCTAACTCTACTAAAAGAAAGGAACCTTCTAGTTTGAACCAAACATATCTTTGGCACTTGAGATTAGGTCATATTAACTTGAGGAGGATTCAAAGACTGGTAGTAGACGGGCCTTTAAGCTCATTGGCAGTGGAGTCATTTCCAGTTTGTGAATCCTGCTTGGAAGGTAAAATGACTAATAGGCCTTTCAAGGCAAAGGGGAATAGATCCAAACAAGTATTAGAATTGGTTCACTCTGATTTATGTGGACCCATGAATATCCAAGCAAGAGGTGGTTATGAATATTTCGTCACTTTCATTGATGATTATTCTAGATATGGGTACATTTATTTGTTGCGCCGTAAGTCTGAGTGCTTTGATAAGTTCAAAGAGTACAAAGCTAAAATGGAGAAGCGACTTAATAAAAGTATCAAGTCACTATGATCAGATCGTGGTGGCGAATACTTGCTTGGAGAATTTAGGGAATATTTATCAGAAAATGGGATAGAATCCCAGTTAACTGCACCAGGCACACCCCAGCAGAACGGTGTAGCAGAGAGAAGGAACCGGACTCTTTTAGAGAGTGTTAGATCGATGATGAGTTATTCGGATTTATCCAAGTCGTTTTGGGGACATGCCTTAGAGACAACAGCTTATCTTCTGAACTTAGTACCTTCTAAGTCGGTTCCTAAAACCCCCTTAGAATTGTGGACCGGGGATAAACCGAGTCTAAGACATATTCGAATATGGGGTTGTCCAGCACATGTTCTGAACAAGAACGCGACTAAGTTAGAATCTCGTACAGAAGTAAAGTTGTTTGTAGGCTACCCCATGGGAACGAAAGGATATTTATTTTATAGTCCGAAGAATCGGGATGTCATTGTTAGCACCAATGCAAGATTCTTGGAGGAGGACTATATAATGAATCACAAACCCATGAGTAGTGTCGTTTTAGAGGAACTAGTGGGAGAGACAAATAATACCCATGAAGTTGTAGTACAAGTAGAACAACCACAACATAATGTACAACCTGTCACTAATACCGCACCAGTGCCTCGTCGTAGTGGGAGGGTTGTTCAACAGCCTGATAGATTCATGTTTTTGGGAGAGTCTTCAGACTTGGTCCCTGGTGAACATGATGATGATCCCCGTACATACGAAGAGGCAGTACAAGACAAAGATGCAGATCTTTGGCAAAAGGCGATGAAATCTGAGATAGAATCAATGTATTCTAATCAGGTCTGGGAGCTCGTGGAACCACCCAAAGGTATAAAACCTATTGGATGTAAGTGGATCTACAAGAAAAAGAGGGGATTAGATAAAAAGGTGAAAGCCTGGAAAGCAAGACTTGTTGCGAAATGGTATACTCAGAAAGAAGGTATCGATTATGAGGAAACCTTTTCACCGGTAGTCATGCTTAAGTCAATCCGTATTCTTTTATTTATAGCAGCTCATCTCGATTATGAGATTTGGCAAATGGATGTCAAGACAGCTTTTCTTAATGGAAGTCTTGAAGAAACCATCTATATGCAGCAACCAAAAGGATTCATTAAGGAAGGCCAAGAGCATCTGGTATGTAAGCTTAAGAGGTCTATTTATGGACTTAAACAAGCTTCTAGAGACTGGAATATTCGTTTTGATCAGGCAGTCCAGTCATATGGATTTGATCAAAGTCCAAGCGAATCGTGCGTGTATAAGAGAAGTGAAGGTAATGCAGTGGTTTTTCTAGTACTATATATAGATGATATTTTACTCATTGGAAACAATGTTGAGATGTTGTCATCAGTAAAGGCATGGTTGTTCAAACAATTTGACATGAAGGACTTAGGTGAAGCGGCATACATCCTTGGGATCAAAGTTATAAGGGATCGCAAGAAAAGGATGTTAGCTTTATCTCAAGAGCCCTACATTGATGAAGTATTAGTTCGTTTTAACATGCAGAACTCCAAGAAAGGTTTTTTACCTTTTAAGCATGGAGTTGCTCTATCTAAGAAGCAGTGTCCTTCGACACCTAAGGATATAGAGAGCATGAAAGCGGTTCCTTATGCTTCAGCATGTGGAAGCTTAATGTATGCTATGTTATGTACGAGGCCTGACATCTGCTTTGCTGTAGGCATGGTTAGTAGATATCAGTCGAACCCAGGTCAGGAACATTGGAGTGCAGTAAAAACTATACTCAAGTACCTGAGAAGGACTAAGGAGTATATGTTAATTTACAAGGCCTCAGATCTATTTCCTTTGGGATATACTGATTCAGATTTCCAATCAGATAGGGATAAGAGGAAATCAACCTCGGGATATGTTTTTACTTTGGGAGGTGGAACCGTTATATGGAGGAGTGTAAAGCAGAAATGCATTGCAGACTCCACCATGGAGGTCGAGTACGTGGCGGCCTCTGAGGCTGCCAAGGAGGCTGTATGGTTCAGGAACTTCCTTTTGGACTTAGATGTGGTACCTAATTTGCCTAGGAGCTTGACGGTGTATTGTGATAACACTGGTGCTGTGGCAAATTCAAAGGAACCGCGAGACCACAAAGCAGCTAAACATATTAAACGTAAGTATCATCTCATACGAGGAATCGTAAAGCGAGGGGATATAGTTGTGGCACACATATCATCAGAAGACAACCGAGCAGATCCTTTCACAAAGAGCTTGCCAACCAAGGTTTTTGACAAGCATGTGGAAGCGATAGGAGTCAGATGGATGGACACATAGATTTTTATGTAATAGTGGATTAAATAAACACTGATGTACACATAGAATATTTTGAGTATAAGTGGGAGATTGTTAGTGTATACTGAAAATATTTATTTGAAGTATGTACATTTATTTCTGGCCAGTTTATTTGAGAATCATTTGAATGTTTACATGTTGTCTAATATTATATATTGTGAACAATCTAGTATCAAATGGGATACAGAATATTAGATCGTTAAATATGATTATATAATATAATAAGGTTCACAGCACAGGTGGTATTGGACAATCCACTGGTATGGCTGTAGTATTATTTAGATTAGTTTATATTGACTAATAAATAATACTAGTATACTTTGTGTATATTGAACAGGATCAAATTTAGAATTGTTCCCTTAATACTGATTAAGAAGGAGAACTAAGATTCTATGTTATTATTAATGCTTAGGTTCTTAATCCGGAAATAGTAATTGACACGTGTATATTATTTACATGCTTTGATTTATATATGAAATAATTCTTTTGAATTATATCATTATATCTTGGGTGATGGAATTATATACATGGTGGATATTATTTATTGAAGGAATCCATGTCCTGATAATATTCGGGTTAATGATGTCCCCTTGAAAGCTCAAAAAGATTTAATTATGTGAAACCCTACAGGTGGAATTTATTCTGGCATAATTAAATAAAGGTTGAGTGGATGATCAAGGATAAAAAATATTAATTAAATAAATTATCAGTAATTTATTTAATTAATGGACATATGATATTTTAAACATGGGGAATTTAATAAGCAAATAATATTGGAACCGAATTAATTAAATTACGGTATTAGGAAAGGTAGTGCAAATATTAATTCTTTAGTGGATTGAATTAATATTTAATTACATTGGGCTAGGCTCAAGATGTAATTAGAAGGCCCAACCTAATTATCCATGGTCCCTATTGTAGCCTATATATATTCTTATTCTCTTCTTGCTTGGGATTGTGTGAAAACATATTGTAGCCACCAAGGAGCAAGAAGAGAGGATAACTTGAGAAGACGGAGGCCACACTTCGCTCAAGGGAATTTGGGAATACAATTGAAGAGCGTGGAATCAACCATTAACAAGGTAATCCTCTTTTCGTAATCTTTATCGTAAAACATAGTAACACCCTAAGTCCGTGGTTCCCAACAGACCCCGCATTTTTTCCTAGCGACCGATCCGTCTACAAAAAGTTTCCATTTCCCAGGAGTCCGAATGAGCTGTTCTTTTGGGGTGAGATCCTGCGGCCCCAAAAACGTGCATTCGACCATGAAGTCAGCGAAAGCTTGAGCTTTAATCACCGTCCTGGGGACGTATTCAAGATCAAACTCCCCAAGTTCGATGGACCAGGCTACCACTCTTCCCGAGGCCTCGGGCCTTGTCAAAATCTTCTTCAGAGGTTGACTGGTGACAACTTGAATTGTTCGACTTTGGAAATAATGTCGTAATTTTTTGGGAGGGCATAACCAACCCATATGCAAATTTTTCAATGTTGGGGTATCTTGTTTCTACATCCTTTAGGACATGAGACACATAGAACATAAGGTGTTGATTGCCTTCGTGATTTTTTATAAGAACTATCCCTAGCATTTTGTCAGACACAGCCAGGTAAAGCTGAAGCGTTTCCTTCAGATCAGGCCTCATTAAGAGTGGTGCCTTAGTTAGGTATTCTTTCACTTCTTCGCCTTTTGACATTCAGGCCCCCACTCAAAATTCTTTGACCCTTTAAGTACAGGGAAGAAAGGGAGCGCCTTTTCGGCTGATCTGGAGATGAAACGCCAAAGGGCGGCAAGTTGACCGGTCAGCTTTTGGATGTCTCTGATGCATCTAGGGGCTTTTATATTTATAACTGCTTCGATCTTCTCATGGTTCGCCTCTATCCCACGGGCGCTAACCATATAGCCCAGAAATTTGCCACTGGATACTCCGAAGGTACATTTGTTCGGATTAATCCTCATATTGTTTTTCGGAGCGTCTTGAAGCACTCCTTTAAATCTTCAGCATGGTCTTGGAACAGTGACTTCACAATCATGTTGTCCACATATGCTTTCATGTTCCGACGTATCTGCTCTTTAAATACTTTGTTCACCATTCACTGGAATGTGGCTCCAACGTTTTTTAGTCCAAAGGGCATTTTAATATAAGCATAAGTCCTCTTCAGAGTTATGAATGCTGTCTTGGGCACATCCTTGTCATTCATGACAATTTGATTATAGCCAAAAAAAGCATCCAAAAAACTAAGTACCTGGTAGCCAACCATTGCGTATATCAGTTGATCAATGTTGGGCAGGGGGTAGTGGTCTTTCGGACATGCCTTATTGAGGTCCGTGTAGTCCACACACACCCTCCACTTCCCGTTTGATTTTTTAACGACCACCACGTTGGCTAACCAGTCTGGGTATTCAATTTCCTCAATGAACTTGGTGTCTAACAGTTTTTCCACTTCGGCCTATATTACCTTTTGTCGTTCGACTGCAAATGTCCTCTTCTTCTGTTTCATTGGTTTGGCCTCGGGCTGCACGTTCAAGCAGTGCTTAGCCGTCTTGGGATCCAAACCGGGCATGTCTTCCGGCCCCAGGCGAACACATCATGGTACTGCCGAATCACAGCGATCACTTCTTTCTTCAGATCTGGTTCCATATTTTTCCCAATCCGATCCATTTTTCCCGAATGGCCCGCATACAGCTCTACTTCTCCGGTTTCTGCTGCGGGTTCGACGACCGGGCTTGAAAGATCTGCCCCAAACTTTTCCAACTCAATATTCAGTATTTATCTGCTTCCAATGAACTCTACTTTGACCATTTTTATCTTCCCGGTTTCGTCCGACTGCTCATATTCCTGGTCTTTCTCCAGGTCTTCCAGCATAATAATTCGGACAGTTTTTTGATCGCCTCTCATTTCTCCTACCCCTTTCTTAATTGGAAACTTGAGCTTGAGGCGAGGTATAGACTTCACTGCTTCGAAGGTTGACAGGAATGGTCTTCCGAAAATGGCATTATATGGGCTCTCAATCCGAACCACATAGAAGTTCACAGGCTTTTCCACGGTGTATGGTAATTTACCCAGTAGGACGGGAAGAGTGATTGTACCCTCAAACTGTATAGGGTGTCCTCCGAAGGCGTAAAGAGGGGCATCGTTACAGGGCTCCAACTGTTTTCCAGCCAGGTTCATCTTACAGTAGGTCTTATGGAACAATATGTTGGCTGAACTTCCAGTGTCCACCCTAACTTTCCAAATTTTGTTCTGATTGATGATATGATTAATGATAAGGGGGTCTTCATGTGGGCGAATGACGTACTCATAATCCTCAGTGCTGAAAGTCATTGGCATGTGGGGCTTCTCCTGGCTAGGGATGACAAAATAATCCGATCCGACGGATATCCGATCCGAAACCCGAAATTTTGGATATACCGAACCCGATTTTTTGGATTTGGATATGGATTTAATTTTTAAACCCGAAAATTTTTGGATTTGGATTTGGATATTAGGTATACCGATCCGAAATCCGAAACGCTATCCAAACCCAATCCGAACCCGAAATCCGAAAAAAACCCGAATTATTAAATATATATATATATATATTAATTATATATATAATATTAGAATTTTATATATTACGCATTATAATATTATATATAATATATATATATATTCTATAATTTACCTTATACATATTATTATATAATTTTTAGAACATATATTTTTTATATTTATGTTAAAAAAATCACAAGTTATAAAGTTTAATCAAATATAATTATTCAATCATTTAAATGGTTGATAAGGTTTATAAGGTTAACAAAACATGTTTTAGTAATAAATCTAAAAAACTGGGTATCAATTGAGTTGATTTTAAAAATATTAGCTACACATATAATAACACAATTAATGATGTGGTGGAGTGGTTGAAGATGACACATTAAAACTCTTTCTCTACAAGTCGTGTGTTTGATCCCAAGCACTTGCAATATCAATAATTATACAAATTTCAGATTTCGGGTTTCGGGTTCGTGTATGAATATCCAATTCAAAAAACTTCGTGTTTCGGGTATACCCGAATCCGATCCGAAATCTGATGGATCGGGTTCGGGTATTCATTTTCGGGTATTATTCGGGTTCGGGTATGGATAAAATTTTCGTGTTTGGATATGGATTCTGCAATACCCGACCCGATCCAACCCGTTTGTCATCCCTACTCCTGGCTGAATTGATAGAGATTGTATACTTGACGGGCATATTTTTTCTTTGATGTCTTGCTATCCTTGTCCAGGATACTTCCCCAGATATAGTTTATACTTCGCCCCTTATCATGTCTCTTCGCTCTGGCTCTTCGGCTTCTACTTCTTCTTGGTTATCCTTCGACCCCAGTCTATCCCTCAGATCTCGGACGAACTGGTTAAGTTCGCCTTCTTTGATCATTCGCTCAATCAACTTTTTGAGATGGTAGCATTCATCAGTATTATGCCCTTTGTCCCTGTGATAGTCTCAGTATTTGTCGGGGTTCTTCTTATAATTTGATATCTTCATCTTGGCAGGCCAACGAACCCAGGCTTGCCCTTGATTTCATGGAGAATCTTGGAGATTGGCGCATTCAGGGGGGTGAATACGGCCGAATATTTATCTCGACGTCGTTCGGCCCCTCGATATGTCTCATTTCTTCCTTCTTTCCTACCATCCTTTCGGTCAGAACCAGATCTTGAGCTTACGTATCTGTTAGCTCGCTTCGATCAGTCATCCATTCGGGAGTCCTTATATCCCCCGATAATTTTCATTTTACGGCGAATGTTCTCGCCTTTCACATATATATCATTTAGGAATTTGGGGGGAAAATCGTAAAGAGGAGAGTGAAGCTTTTTACCTTTATAGGGGTCTAGCCCCGCCGTCAAGAAGCCTATTGCTTTGACCTTGTCCAGATTAGTGACCATTCCAGCTTCCTCCTTACCGAGCCAGATAATCCTTCAACTCTTCGTTTGCCCTTTGTCTGCAGTGGACTAGGGCCCCTGTATCCTTCGCCTTCCGGCATAAGTGCGAATAGTACTTCGAAAACTTTCTTTTCAACTGTTCGTAAGACCCGATGGACCTGGGTTTGAGGGATTTGTACCATATTGAGGCCGATCCCTTCAGATAGGTCTTGAATATTTTGCAGAGCATGATATCATTATGCCCCATTTCAATCATCAGTAACTCATATTTTTTGCAATGGTCTTCAGGGTCTCCCTTTCCGTTAAACTCACTCATCTTTGGGAACTGCCTTTCTTCGCCTGGAGGGGATCGATACTGTTCAATTTTTTCCGTCAGTATCGGCTCTCGGTCGATCCTCCTGTCGCCGAACATGGCCTTTTCTAGCCG
Organism: Apium graveolens; assembly: GCF_009905375.1. Taxonomy (NCBI): domain Eukaryota; kingdom Viridiplantae; phylum Streptophyta; class Magnoliopsida; order Apiales; family Apiaceae; genus Apium; species Apium graveolens. The sequence continues at coordinate 190,608,957 of NC_133653.1, read as the reverse complement.
AGTGAGCCTGATTCGGGACCCGTCGGGTTCTTCCTCCGAATCAGATGAAAATTGTTGCTTCATCCTATTTCTTCGAGGATGCGAATCAGAGTCAGACTCATCTTCTTCGTCATGCACCCTACGGTCTTTCTTGTGTTTAGTCGTTCTTTTTGGCTCATCGGCCTGCAGCGCTTTACGCAATATTTTTTCTTGCAACTCAATTTCTTCTCTTTGCAGCTGTAGGGCTTTCAGCCATAACGCATCAGTCTCTCTCTTTTCTTTGCGCGGACCTCTGCCTCCTTTTCTGCTTAATCGTCTTTGGCCTTGCCCTTTTTCCGCAGCTAGCCTTTCCGTTCGGATCTTTAGGAGCAAAGGTTCTTCCTTAGGAGTTAGTGTGATGACTCCATCGGCGTCCACTAGGGTGGACGGCTACCCCTTGTCGGGTGGGGTAAAACCTGGTGGTGGTGAATGCTCATGAATTACGTTGGTCATTGTCTCAATATCTCATTTTTTGATTCTCGTATTTCCCACAAACGGCACCAAATGTTACGCCCAGATTCCTTTGGATGGATGAACATGCTTCGGCCTCTGTGAATATGTCTTCGGCTGCGACTTGAAAGAGAAGAGAATGCGAGGGATTGTCCCCCCGATTCACTTCCGGTTTGAGAATAAAAATCTGGTCATAAAGGTGGGTAAAGAAATATAAGAAAAGTAGAGTGTTTGAGGGAATGAGAATATGATTATTTCTTACTTTCCCAGGGTTTTATACCCAATTTATCATTAATGTTCGCCCGTTACTCATCATTGATGAGGAGGAGTGAAAAGGGGGCGTTAGGATTTCATGATCCCAACGGTTGAAGGGGAAATGGGCTTTAGCCTGTGGTACTTCACGGGCCTTCTGCGCATGGGCCTGGTAGACCTTCGGTCTGATAGTATACTTGTCAGATGGGTTTCGTTCAGTGGGCCGTATTGAACTCAGCCAACATCTATAATTATGGTCAGCAATAATTATTGTTATATTTTGAAATTTTAAATAATTATCTATATTATACTATAGTAGAGCAACTACGTCAAATGTCCCTCTCTCCTTAAAAGAGATCACTTGGCATTCTCTATGATACATGTCATCTTCTCCTGATATTAGTATTCTTTAAAGCTATTAATTACATTGCATTAAATATTTTATCATTTTTGATTTCACTAATTCTCACTTTTACCCATTTCTTACTCTCTTTATATTTATACTAATTCTCCATTAGTCCTTACTCCCCATTTCTTTAAATTTAATAATTTTCTCTTCTCAAATATATTAATTTTTATTTAAATATTTAAATTACTCATCAATTAAATATGTTATTTTTTTAAAAAAAAATTTCTTTTTCTTCTTTCCCCTAATTTTCTTTCCTTTTTTTTTCTCTACTATCACCACTTATTTAATTTCACAATTTTTTATATTTCATCAATAATATTTATCAAGATACTTAATTTATTTAAAATTAATATTGTCAAAATATATTTATTACAATTTTTAATAAGTTTATATACTATTTATTTATGTATCATAATTATTAAATATTCAGGATTTTTATTAAATTTATTTGAAAAAACTTAAATATGTCAATAACATTATTAAATTGTTAAATCAACTTAAAATATATTATTTCATGCGCCTGAATTTTATGTTAATAACTTTTTTATGTTAATTTAAATAAAATAAATATAAGATAGACAACAATTGTCCGAGACCTAATCTAGTTAATATTATTAAAACATAACCAGTTAACTAAATATAATTAAATATAATTAAATTTTAATTATCTAATCACAATTTCACTAAATGATAATGATTCCAAAAAAATCGGGAACGTATTGAATTTTATGTCCAAAGTGTAGATGTTTAACTAATTAAATTCAGAGTAAATTACAGAGTCTTGACAATACTTTACACCAATTTTCAAAACGGTGGTTAACTTTTCAAATTCTCATAATAATGGCCAATTTTTCTTTGTGCCTTTCCAAAAAATGGTTATCGTCAACGTCCGTTAAGTGTTTACCGTTAACTAATATATTTAAAACGTAAACTATATAATGGTGATTATACTTTACACTTAAAGTTAAATTCAAAACAGTGGCTACATTCAAAATAATAATATATGATCATTGTGAAAAGAGTTTTAAAAAGTTCTACTGCATTTATCATAATACTGGGTATCGATTAACAAATTAATATCTCTTTAGTTATAAGTTTGTGGATGTTCTGCTCCATATTTTTGTTAAATTTTTAATTCATGTTCTTGTGAGCGACGGTTGAAACATAGTAGTAGTCGGGCACCTGATTAAATTAGAATAAGTGAAAAAATGGATAATTATTTGAGTTATGTTTGTATCTATTTATTTAGAGATATCATATGTTTTTAATGACAATAAACGTGAGTATTGGTAACAAGTGTGAGTATTGGTAACAAAACCATTCTTTTAACATATGTTTTTTTCCCAACAATTTATAAAAATTTAACCACTATTTCAAAAATAAGTGTGAAGGACAACCATCATTCTGTAATTTACGCTTTAAATATATTATTTAACGGTGAATACTTAACGGAAGTTGACGACATCCATTTTTTTGAAATGCGAAAAGAAAAGTGCCACTATTTTGAAAATCGGTGTAAAATGGGGCCACCCCTATGTAATTTACACTTAAATTTATAATAATTTTTTTATGAAAAATATAAAAAAATCTCTTAAAATTCATCAATTCAGATCAATAATTTAAAACAAATACTACAATATTTTGAAACAAGAACTAAAAAAATAATCAAAATTCTTTTTTTCCAAGAAAAAAAGAAAGAAATTAAGATAAATTTTCCGATTACCTGCGAGCCTGTAAACAATATGCTACGTGGGCCGTTACTCAAACAAGCCAGGCCCCTTAACTCTAGGCCTCGTGTTTAAAATGTTGTAGAACATATTAGAATAAAAGCATAAAAAGTAAAAAGCCCAGGCCTATCGTAATTACATAAACCCTAATCCCCCATCTCTTCTTCTGTATTTAATCCAAAACTCTCAGCCGAACCTGACAATCTCTCTCTCTCTCTCTCTCTCTCTCTCTCTCAATTTTTTTTCCAGGTTTATTCTAAAATTCAATTTATTGATCAATTTCTTGAATCTGATCTATACATACATGTGTATAGAAACAGCAGCGATGATGATAATGTGTTAATCCCAGCTCATTATGAGGCCTTCTTTTGTAGAAGGCCAGGGAATTTACTTTTTTTCCAACATTTATCTGAGCACTCCTTTATATCTCCTTTATTACTTTTTAAAAATTGATTTTGAGAAATTTTTGTTCCTAGTGATGTCTCATATCTGACCATGCTAATTCTGAATATATTTGACTGAGATTTATTCTTAATCAGTTTTCTGAGGGAACCTTATTTCCTATTTTTTTCATTATTAATTTTTTTGATATTATTTGCCGATAGTTGTGAGGATGGATATGATGAATATTTCCCCAGATGATCGAAGCTGAAATTACTGAGCGCTATTTTAGATTTTCTCTTCGGAGATTTTCAAGCCAGATTTCTGATCCATTCACATATATTTTTATAAATTAATCGTTTTGTTATTTTAATTAGTTAGATGTATAATGTGTTAATGAATTGATTGAGACGGAGCTGATGAATATTTCCCCAGATGATCGAAGTTGAAATTACTGAGCGCTATTTTCGATATTTCTCCTTGTTGAGAAATATCTAAGCCAGAGTTCTGATCCGTCTGCTAAACTATAGTTTTTGTTAATTTATTTTAAAGATGTAATTTGTATGTTTTAGTAATTATGTTTAAAAGAAAATGGAGGTGATGAATATTTCCCCAGATGATCGAAGCTGAAATAACTGAGCGCTAATTTATATTTTTCTTATGGGAAAAGTATTAAGCCAGAATTCTGATCCATTTCTTAATTTTGTACTTGTGAAGGCATATTATACATTGATTTTCGTGTCTCCATATCCTACTTGATTGATTAGTGAGCGTCGAAATACTGATTACGGGCGTTCTAAATGTCAATTGGCGTTACGTATGAGCCGACGCTATAATTGTACTCCTTGTATCTGTATCTATATACTTGTAAACTTTTTCATTGAGTTACTTTTTCACAGATCTGGAGAAATCTATTCGTTGATTATATCAATTTATTATTATAATTTTTGTTTGTGTATTTTAGTTTTTAATTGTTGAAATTGATGTGAGGATGGATATGATGAATATTTCCCCAGATGATCGAAGCTGAAATTACTGAGCGCTATTTTAGATTTTCTCCTTGGAGATTTTCAAGCCAGATTTCTGATCCATTCACATATTTTTTTTTAAATTTCATCTTGTTATTTTAATTAGTTACATGTATAATGTGTTAATGAATTGATTGAGACTGGAGGATGATCGAAGTTGAAATTACTTTTGATAAATCTTCTTGTTGAGATTTATCTAAGCCTCCGTATGCTAAACTATAGTTTTCGTTAATTTACTTAAGGATTTTTGCATAAACAGTAGAAAATATTTGTAAATATACCTTACATGAAATCTTTTATGTAATCACATATGTAATCATATTATTGCATTTTTGGTAAATTCCCTAGATTTAATGGGAATGAATGTGTTCTTTTCTAGAATTTAGTGATGTGGTAAACAGAAACACCAATGTGTCTGACACGAAGTTAAAATTTATGAATGTATAAAATATGTTTTTCAAAAATATTGAAATTTTAGTCTCGTTAAGAACTTCAACGACCTTTTTCTGACACAAAAAAAGTAAACTTATAAGGGAAAAATTTAAATTCTGAAAATTATGATATGTGAAAGAATCCTAAAACACATAATTAAGAATCCTGAAATTTAACGCACTATTCCAATTAAGCAGAATTTCACGACAGTAGGAATAATCACACTATAAATCGATTAAAATGAAATTGTTAAATAATAATCAGATATATGTAAAAAATTGTTAAATAATTACATTATATATCACTAACATATAATAATAACAAAACTAACATAAAAAATGTATCTAAAAATTGTATAAATCAATTCAAAAGATCGGCATACATTTTTATTATGCAAGGAATGAGTGAAATATACTCCCTTTTATCTTTTTTATTTTTTTTATACTTTTCTTTTTTAGATGTACCATTCATTTGTAAAATTTCAAAACTTACCAAAAATATGCAATGGGTTCCCTTATTTTCTCACTTTTTCTTCTTTTTCACTCTATTTTTACCCCACTCTCTTTTATATATTAATTTAATTAATGAGTCCTGTCACTTCACCCACTTTTCTTTCTCTTTTTCACTAATTTATACATATTTATTAATCTAAGGACGAGGGAGTATTAGAATTAGAATATCATTAGTGGTTGAAGTGTAGAAAAAGGTGAGAGAATGAGTTATTAAAATATTTATAGATATAGAGACGGGGAATGGGACGTGAGAAATTTTTGAAAGATAAATAAAATTTGAGATTTATTTAGGAAATTACAATTTATATTAAGTTTTTGAGTATGGGTTGGAGATGCACAAAAGGCCCACCGGGTCGGGTTTTGACCGGACCTTAAAAAGCCCGGGCTTTGACCGAGCGGAGCCGGGCTTTCTGGAAATGTCAGAGCCCGTTTGGGCCCTCGAGGCGAGCTTAATCGGGCTTTTTTTCAGGCCGGATCGGATCGGGCCGGACATTTTTCTAATTTAAATCTGATCGAGTATTATTAGAGATTTCGAAGAATATATGTATTAGCAACTAGATCATCGTAAAAATGTATTAGTTTATATGAAATATTTTATGAAAACATTACTTCGTTGAAAACATTTAAATTCGACAAAAAATAAACATGTTTATAGAATAATATGTTTTATCATTGTTGTGATAACAATGATATCCAAATATTCATCACAATGATATCCAAATATATATAGTATACTTATTATATATTTTTTCATTATTTATGCAATGAAGTATATAAATAATATTATTAATCACAAATATGTAAATATATGTGTGTTTAAAGTATTATTTATATTTTTAGTAAATGTGAATTTATAAATATATAAGAAAATATATTAGAATAATCAGATTATAACCGGGTTTTTTCGGGCTTTTTGGGGCTTTTAACCGGGCCGGGCCGGGCTTTGACAAAAAATATAGGGTACGTCGAGGCCCAAAGCCCAGGCCGGGACCGGGCCGGGCTTTGACCGGGCCGGGCTTAACCGATCTTTGACCGGATCGGGCCGGGCCAGATTTTTGGATCCAGTCTTTTCGTGCATCTCTAGTATGGGTACGAGGATTCTAAGCATCAATTTCACAATCTCTTGTTGGTGGCACTCAAGCTTCTGGGACGAACTCTCCATGAGATTCATAATTGCATGTTCCATCAATGATCCGAAGAAAAGAAATGAACCAAAAAACAGAATTGTAATAGAGTTAAACCTCTTATATCCTTAAATTCATTATTTTATGGATGTAATAATATTTTATTATTTAATTGATAAAGTAATATTTTTTTTTTTTGCTAAATAAGTAATGTTATATTATTTTACTGAATTTTTGATTTTACATCTAACAAGAACTTAGTGAAATAAATGAAACTATGAAAGTATCAAAATATTAAATGAAGCTATCTCGAATTTATGATATAAGAATGTGACGGATGTTGAGCATCTCTTAAATTATTCAAATGATAAGGTGCCGTTTGGGATTTCGTAAAAAATGTAAATTATGACTTAAATTCGGTGATTATCATATAAGTGATATGAACATGGTAACTTATATTTTATTTAGGTATTTGGAAAAATTTACGTTATACTTATAAGGGGTGTTTGGTTCAACAATATCGTATATAAAATATGGGATTGGAATGGATAAAACACATCCCATGTGTTTGATTGATTTTTTTTATTATTATTATTGTAAAACTCATTCCTCGAACCCATGAGATATAGAGTTTAGACACTCATGTGGAGAGGTGGGTATGAATTAAATTAAATTTTGGTATCATTTATCACACATGGCTCATTACCGTTTCTTTCTTTTTAACTAAGTGTGATTCTTTTTTTAGCTCAAATTTCAATATTGATGAATAAAAAATGTGAATGTATATTTTATTTTCTTAGATATTAGGTAAAAATATATAATCTCATATTTTAATAAGATAAATTACTAAAAATAATAAATTTTCCTAGTTTTTTAGTGATTTTACTATCTTTTGAAAACTTATGCAAAAATATGGAATCAACCAAAATAAAGCAAACATTTAACTAGTTGAATCGAGCTTTTCTTTGATTGCATTTGAGGTTAGATGAGTTTACAAGGAGCTGCATAAATTCGTCGAAATGTTGCATATGGTTGAATGAAGTTGCATAAAATCGTATTTTCGCAAAAAAAAAGAGGTAAAAAATATTTTTGCAAATAAAAAGTATTTTTTCAAAAATTTTAAAAAATTGTAGTAGTTTTGCAAAAATATTTTTAGCCTTGGGTATTTTTCAAAAAAACTCTATTAATAATTTTGATTAAATCAAGTGATCGTCTATAATTTTAGTTTTTAATATTAAAATAAGAAATTAACAAAAAAATAAAGTGTTTTTTGATTCTTAATTCCAATTAGTTTATTAACCAAATACTAGTTAAGGGTATCATTCTCATCCTATTTTTGAACTAAACAAGTAATATCAGGTATCAAGTTCCAAACTCATACGAGCATAACCTGAGACCTGATTCCAACCTGATACCACCTAGAACCAAACGACTGCTAAGTTGAAAATGTGTTTGGTAAATTACAACTTATAAGTTGTAATTCTTTTTAAACCAAAATTAAAATATAAATTACAAATCATATGAATTAATAATTTTAATACATGAATATAAAATAAAAAGGAAAAAATTTAAAAACAAGAATAGACCACGGAATAAAATTAGATAATATACACTATTTATATCGGTGATAATAAAATTATACTATTGATCTGGCCTAAATCATTAAATAATATTTTTAATACATGAATATAAAATATAACATATATTTAATTTATAAAAAACAATTTTTTAGCTATACATTCAAAATACATCGAGTTATACGTAAAAAGGGCTGAATCAAACGTCAAGGGGTGTCAATGGGTCGGGTTGGATGGGTTGGAGGCATTTTTACGACCCAACCCAATTAAATCAGTTTAAAAATTTTCAACCCAACCCGTAAAATATAAAATCGTAACCCAACCTTACCCATCGTACATCGATTTGGGTCGGTTTGGGTTGGTTTGAACAGATTAAATGATTATATATATAAAAAAGTTTCAATACTATATATATGTGTGTGCTAATTTAGAATAGTAGAACTTAAGATTATAGTACTATTCTTTAAATCTGATTAAAATGAAATTTTCGTAATGTATATCTTATCGTAAATTATATACACATGCACGAAATTTAACTTAAAATGAAAACATTTATATTATATAATGTACAATTGTATATAATACTGAACAAATCTAATCACCCCCGAATTACCTAACTACAGCTAAATCGAAAATACCATAATGGCATCGAGAACGTACATGATTCTTAACTTTGTGTTTATGTCATTTAAGCCCAATATGTGAACATTTCCAAAGTTTGTCAAACGGTTTAAATTCTCTTGGAATGGGGCTAAAAGCCCATTTAAGGTGAGAAAAATGGAATACCAAACAGACACAATGATGTAGTTATGATGTAGTTATGAGATTATTTGAAACAGTCATTGAGTCAGTAATGAACAATGACGAATCGAGTGATCCTGGACTGAATGATAGCGATGTCATTGCAAGAGTGTCATCATAGGAAGTATTTCAAGCAATCAATACTTTGAATAATTACATGTTACAACACGAGCAAAACATTCGAAGAGTTATTTATGAATTTAAATAAAGTAAATGATGAAGTTAATTTAGACTTTGGTGGGAAAAAAACAAGCTACTATAAATTTATATTTAAAAAAATTGATTTTGAAATTTTTACTTTACATATTACTTGGTGCATTGAAAACTTTCTAATTTTTTATTATCTAATATATTTAGCGAGAATATACGTTACGACCTTTGCCCAAGTGGGGACCAAAGAAATTAATTACTAAGCAAGGTTATTAGTTTATTGGATATTACTTAATCGAGATTTAATTATAATTAAATAACTCAAATCTAAAAGGATAAATTTACAAAAATTAGATTAAGTTATAGAAATAGGGATACTAATTGTATATCGACATAAGGACCCTCCCGCCGGTAAAAAATTCACCGTTGGGAAGGAGACGGAAAGGAGGAGGTTTAGTCGGCACGAAAAATATGTACTAAGAGCATCTCCGATAATAGTTGTCCAAAATGTTGTCAAATTTTGACAAGTCAATACATATATTAGTTTTTTATCTTCATATCATTTTTAGAAATCTTTTTTTAAAACGAATTTTCTAGTGTGTGCTCATGTACACATGTTAAGCGCGAAATCTCATAATATTACTTCATTTTAATGGTCATATCTATTAATAATAGTGGATCCCCCCGCATATACAAGAACTCCTCTAATGAAGATGAGCTAAACTATAAACTTATGAGATTCCGCGATTAGCATGTGCCCATGGGCACACAATAGAAAAACTGTTTTTAAAAATACACATCAATAATTGACAACCCCAACAATTGTCAATATGGTCCCTACATTAGTACAATAAAAATAAATTGGGAATTCGAAAATATAAAAGAGTTGGATAAGTTTTTTGGACAAAAGTTACATTTAAATGAACGAGGAAGTTGTCAAATTTTGGCAATCATCGTTGGCAATCTTTTGGCAACCCCATAGCTTCGCTAGGTTGGCTACCAATGTTGTCTACCAATGTTGTCATGCCACGTAAATATTATTAATAGCTTGACAATCCATGTTGGAGATGCTATGATATGTAGTTTTTCCCTTGTAGAGAACTTTAACACTGATTTCAATAAGAATATCACTGGTAATGTGATGTCAATATTTTTATTAGTATTGATTATTTGGTTTGGTTTCCGAGGGAAGATGAGGTGCTTAAGAGCAAGTACAACATACTTACTTACATTTAGGGATGAACACAGGGGCATTTCGGGGTCAGGGAGTGGTATCCCCGCTGCTGATCCTCGAATTTGATAACAGTCCCCGAACCTGCCCCGAATCCTGACCGGGGATTATTTTTCTAATTGATCCCCGCCCGAACGAGAAACGGGGATCCCGCGGGGATTCAGGAAATTTGCTTTTAATAAAAAAAATAATAATATACTAATTCGTAATATTTAAATATATTGATAAATCTCATATTTTTAACATCAAATAATATTAAATTTGATTTATAATACAAATAAATGACAAATTTTAAATTATAAAAATATATTATATTATATTATAATATAAAAAATTTATTAATAAATTAATATAAATTCTAATAATTTTATAAAAGTTATATATTTTTAATAATTAATTTATTATAATGTATATAAATATTTTATTATTTTTATATATACAAAATCAGGGTCGGGGATTGGGTGAGGAGACACTAATCCCCGACCCCGCCCTAATCCACAAAATTTCTATAAAATTTTCCCGATCCCCATCGCGTCCCCGAAAAATTCACACCATCCCTGACCCAAATGAGGCGTGGATCGGATCGGGGTCGGGCAGGGCAAGGTGAATTTCCATCCCTACTTATATTATCTCATAAGTTAAATTATAAGGATTTTGATTGAAAATAATGCTCACTCAGCCTTATAGGTGTTGGAGTAACCACTAGTACATTGTTGGAACACACGTTTACACTAAATTAGTTTACTTAACCGCACTTCGGATCGGCCTTATAAACGTGCTTTTAAATAAATTTATGTTAAAATATAAAATAATATTACAATTTTTTTGAATTTTCGGTTACATGTTAATCATTCTAAAATTCTGAACAAAAATGGAATTCTTAAGAAACGCCCACTAATCAAACATGTTTACTCTCAATGAGCCACTCTTCTACGATTTTTTTGTCATTGAAACTCTTGATTTCAACGTAGTATTTAGTAAAACCGTGCTCCGCAATGACCTTATATAACTTGAGTTTTGGCATCATGCTCCCGACATCCATCAATCTGATTGAATTGCGTGTTACATTCTTATTTATGATCACATTAATCAATAATGTGAAAAATAATCTTAAATTATAAAACAGAATTACATCAGTATGAATCCTAAAACTGGACCCCTTTAAACTTGTTGACTGAAATACAAATCAAAAATTACAAATTTTAGTACATTTACAACTTCAATCACATCATACAATTAAAATAATCATAAAATTAAGAATTTAATTCAGAAACAACACTTAGACATATACATATACATATAAATATATAAGAATAGATGGAAGTAGGCTTTAAAATGGTGCGGATAATTTGGGGATCCGCCCTGAACCCGCCCCTAATAGGGCAATCTCGCCTCGATAAAATGAGGAATGGGGCAGTGTGGGGATCAAGTATACGCCCCACATATATATGGGGCGGGTATGGTATTTATGGGATTCCCGCGGGGAAAACCCTCACGCCCTATATATATACACATATATGTGTATATAAGTGCGTGTGTTTTTAATATAAATTTACAATATATTATTAATAATAATATAATATATTCATCAATAATGTTCTCTATTAAATAATTCTTGATTTATAATTTTCTTGATATTTTAGTGGTACTATAAATTTTCTAAACTACTATTCAATTTTAGTAATTACAAATTTTCAATAAATATATATACACTAACTAAATTATAATTTTAATAAAAATATATCAGTAAATAAATTATTTTATAATAAAATTTATTAAATGGGGTGGGGAGAGACGGGGCAGGGGCAGAGACAACACGTCGCCCTGTGGAACGGGAATGGGTATTAAAAATAAAACCCCGCGGGAAACGGGGTGGGGATGGTGCAAATATTTTTATGCCTGGCGGGTATGAGATTTGAGATCCCCGCCCCAAACTCACCCCATTTTTAACCATAGATGGAAGGAGGCTCCTCGCCATTATTTCAGTTGCTCTCAATATGTCTAAACTCTTCTCCGATAATACCCACTTATTTTTATATTTCGATGCATTGAGTCATAAACATGACTTTATAATTGATTTTGACTTGTTGTGTAAGAATAATTCTTTTTGGACTTGAAGAAAAAGTTTAGGAAAATATCAATTTTTTTACTTTCCCTCCATTATTAAATATTTTAAAGTATTTTTTTTTACTTGAAAAGAAAGTTTAGAAAGATATTAAAATAAATTTTTTAATTCCCCTCTATTAGTAAATTTTTTGAAAGTTATATTTGACTTGAAGAAAAAATTTAGAAAAATATAAGGTAATTCTAACCTTTATTTATAAGATTAATTCTTTTTTAACCTGGAGAGAAAATTTAGAAAAATATTAAAATATACTTTTTATTTCCTTTTATTAGTAAATATTTTGAAGTTTTTTTTACCGGAAAAGAAATTTTAGAATAATAAAAGGTAATTTTAAATTTTATTAGTTTTTAATTCAAAAAATTGAGAAATTTTGAAAAAAAATATGGTAATTAAGATATTTGATTGTTATAATTAATCTTTAAAAATATAAAAATCGTAATGGAAGATGTTGCAGAAACTTTGAGAGAATATTACGAACGATAATAATATATTTATGAGAATATAAAGTTAATTTAAGTTTTTGATATTTATTAACTCAAAAAATTGAATAAATTGAAAAAAAAAGAATGCGATGATTTGAGAGATACTACCTAAATGCCCCGTCTTCTTGTATAATGTATATTGATATTGATGCCTTAGATTTTAATTTAGGATATTATTGGACTTGCTCTAACAATAACCCCAATGGGTTCCCTATTTTTAGCCTATAAAATATATTGAAATAATAGTTACCTAAAATATGAAGACTCAAAGAGTTATTGTATTCCAATACTATCCCCAATATCATTTCCCTATATTTTAAAAGTTAATACTTAATTAGTACTTTAATATTTTCATGAATTTATTTATTAATTTTTGAACTAAAATAAAAAAAGGGGCATTGAGGATGAGGTGGAGGCTACGGGGATTGTATTTTTGATCCCAAAATAAGGGGTTGATTTTCTTTCTCCCATAATATTTGAAGGATGGGCAGCCTTACTCGAGCATTTATTTTTAATTAAAATCCCTATATTTATCCATAATATAGGTGGGAACATGGTGCATCGGAGTTGCTCTAAGTTGGGATGGGTATTCACCCTGCACCCGTCCGACCACGATCCAATCCCTGCTCCATTCGGATTTAGAATTTGGAAAAATTTTCGGGGGCGGGACGGGGACCGGGAAAAATTTGATTAAAATTTCGGGGATCGGGACAGGGTCGGGGATTAGTGTTTCTTCGCCCTGATCTCCGATCCCGATTTTGTATATATATATATATAAATAATAATATATATATATATTATACTAAATTAATTATTAAATTAAGAAAGATTTATAATATTATTAAAATTTTAAAATAATATATATTTTATTGAACAATATTTTACGTAATAATATAATATATTTTTGTAATTTAAAATTCGTCATTTACTTGTATTATAAATCAATTTTAATATTATTTGATGTTAAAAATATGAGATAATATCGATATACTTATATATTACAAATAAGTAGATTATTTTTTTTATTAAAAATATAAAATATAATATTACCTTATAAATTATCATTAAAAAACTAATTCTCCGAATCTCCGTAGGGATCCTCGTTCCCCGTTCGGGGTTCGAGCGGTTTGGGGGATCGGGGGCGGGATACCAATTCCCGACACCGAAGTTCCCCCGTGCCCTTCGCTAGCTCTAAGAAATGTGAGCAATATTAGTGTTCCAACAATTTTTCTCGGTGAATCCTTAAATTACTAATATTATCATCCCATAAGTTATTTATAAGACACATCATTATCTTTTTAAAGATGTCTTAACTAATATTTTGTAATATAATATAAAAAATTATTGTCTTTATCTCTCAGTATATTATATACTTTAGTAGAATAATGCACTTTAATATTATAATATTGAATAAAGGATGTGTACAAGGAGCATTGTTGTTGATAAAGCTAGTTATTTATATCTTTAACGAATAAGAGCAAGCCAACTATTATAACAAAAAAAGAAATATTATAATAAGCGTAAAGAAAAAAATACAAAGAGACAGAAGAGAAAAGTTTTATTAATATCGAGAAATACATATTACAGTATAGGTTTAGGTTATGCCCTAGAGACCCCCGAATTACCAGATGTACATAATAAAGACAGATGTACCAGATGCACTGTAATAACCCCAAAAATTTTGGATTTTTTGTAACCCTTATGAATAATGATTTTGCCGATTATGCTGAATAAGAAAATTTTTCATGCCACACTATGTAGGGGTTCTTTTATTGATATTCTGAGATCTTATTAGTACTCTATATGGTATATAAGTGTATGTAAAGATCGTCAGAATTCAAATTCGAACACTTTGATTTTCTCTAAAATCCACCAGATACAGAAAGAATTGAGTATAAGGTAACAAGATAAAAATGATTTAAATTCAAGGATTTTAGAGGGGATCATAAAAAGGAATATAAAATATTGAGGAGGGTTTAGGGGAACCCAAGTATTAAGATCCCGGGTATGATCCCTCAAACGAAAAACGAGAACGAAAGTTAAGCGAACCGTATAACAGATCAGCGATCATTAGCCAAGTAATTAGGAGTTAATCAAAGGGGTTAGTGGATGATGATGTCATCACACAAATAAGAGGAAGATAAGTGTAACAAGATGACATAAGTAGATGACATAAGCATGACCAAATGGGAAGGGTTGGTTGGTTGATTGTGAGCCACACAATTTTTACCATGGTGAAAGGTTAATTAACAAACAAAAAAAAAAGGAAGCAACCAAGCCAACAATTATCATAACACAAAAAAATCAAGAAGCTCACTTTGTTCCTCAAGAACAAAGCTCTCGGCCCTTTTTCTTTTTTAAAGAAAAGAAAATCCAAATTCAAGTTCCAAGCTTTGATAATTAGTGAGATAATTATCCAAGGTTCCTTGTACATAGATTTAGATATCCTATGAATCTAAGCTTCCATTTCCTTCACAATCTCTTCCAATAATTCATGGAAGAAGAGAGTGAATAGTGTTTTCAAGAACTTGAAATTTTGATCTTGTGTTTTTGTTTAGATAAAGCTTTAGTAAGGATTTTCAAGGGTTGTTTCAAGCTCCTTAGTTAATCCTACTCACCAAGGAATGTAACACCCCCAAATCCGGGGTCGGGGATCCGGGTTGTTGTCACGAGTTCCATTTCCCTTAATAACACCCAATCTTAATAAATAATCAACTACTCTGTACTGTGACCCCACAATAAACACACCCACCACAAGTTATAGTCTCAGAGATGAATATCCAAAAATAATCACAAGTCATTTTATTCCACAATTATCTGCCAATACACCTTAAAAGGGTTTCTGAATAATTTACATTTCTTTGCCATTATTACAATTCATAAATATACATAAATCTGTACATCAAAAGTTGAAGCCTAGCCTATTGGTAGTTCCTACCTCAGATACAGCGACATCAATGCCTATAGGAAACTGCGAAATGTTTCCTATCCGCTCGCGAATTGGAAGCTTGGTCCTGTTCATCTTTTCTATCTGTTGTTGTGTGATGAAAGAAGAAAGCAAGGGTGAGCAGCAAGCCCACCAAAATAATATGTATAATGATTAACAATATATGAGCCTTCTCATAGTACTCATGAAAGTCTTGGTCAAAAGAAATGAACCAAGTTTGATATCTTAATGCGATGAAATCGCAAAATATTCAGTATATATACATATATACTTTTCAAAATCTTGGAAGTCCTCTTCCATGCATAATATACACAGAGTTCCAGTTTATAACTGTATAAAACTATCGTTGCAAGGTGATCTCATATATCTAACCTTGTCTCAACGTTTTTCTGAAAATCTTTGACATACATAAGATAATCATTTACTAGATATAAGTTTAAAAGATGAAGTTACAAGATACTCCAATATACTTATATCTTTTCCAAATACTACTTGAACTACCACCGTTCAAGTTATAATTAGTTTCAAAAGTTCATCACATAGATGAGACTACAAGATAATACTTGAATAGATTCAATCTTTGAAATATTATTGAATGAAATGAAGTTACGAGATACTTCATTAAGTCCCGATATATATACACCTATATATATCTCTCATACATTTCCTGAAAACCTCTGTCATGTAAAGTATGAACAGAGTTGCAATATCCAATGAATTTGGAAAGAAAAGAAATTTTGGCATAAACCTGATATCTTGCTGATCAGGCAAAGATATCAATAAGTAACTTTTTCTACTAGTAGATGGATGAATCCCCCACCGGTCATCACCCTGGCCACATAAGGACCTTGTGCTGGACCGCCACCCGGCCTCTTACGCGTTGATGGACTGCCACCCAGCCACTTACACTTTGATAGACCGTACCCCGGCCTGTCGCTTATGCCGACTCAATTAGAGGGACTTACTTCCCGAACGTTGGGCAAGTAATCAAATTGTTTTCTCAAAACAGCAACCACGTTGCGAATGTAAAATACACCACAGAGCCGGATCCCCCAGGTTTTGAGCGAGTATTTAAATCCCCTTCGAAAAGAGGATCTTAAATATAAAAGAATGAGTTTTGGGATCCGCCCTAACTTTTAAAAATCATTTTGAAGACTCGAAAACATTTTTAAGAATGTTTGGAGTACTGCTGATTTATTAAAATAAATCAGTCCCGATATATTAGAAATATCTGAATATTATTATTTAAATAATATTCTCATAAAGATAATCCTTATAAAAATAATCGAAGTAGAAGTTTTAAAATTCATACTTGAAATGAATATTAAATAACCAAAGATATACTTATACGAAAGTACTATCTTTATTTGAATAATCGAAAATAAGTTTGATTAACGAAACATTATTCTTTAATAAAATAAAGAATATTATTAAATAATAAGCGGAGTCATAATACCTCAAATGAATACTATAATTAATATTCATTAAATAAAATAAACGGAGTCATACATCCTCAAATGAATATTCAAATAATATTCATTAAATAATATAACTGAGTCATAAGCCCTTGAATGAATATTATAAATAATATTCATCAAATAAAATAAAGTTAAAGTTATCGAATAAACCTTATTCGATTAATAGTTTTGAAAACTATAACCATATATATATAAATATATATATATATATATTATACTCGGGAACATCGACTCCCGGTTTAGAAATATGTTCACCTTTGGGTCCCCTATACTAAGGGTAAACTCAAATACCGCTTATCTCTAGCATATGTATTATGCAACTATAAGCATTTGAACCAACAGATATATAAATCAAGAATATGAAACATGCATGCATATATACCATATCACATGCTACAATATGTCGCAAGAATTTGCTAATAACAAATATGCATTTATCGCAAGATCATGCATATACACATATACATCACAACAACAGTTATACGGGTAGAAAACTTGCCTGAGTGCTCCCGGATAGGCTTAAGCTTAGAGTGTGTCCGATAACCTATGAACAACAGCATAAGTCGGAATTAAACCCCGGTCGCTTAAGAAACTAGAATTTAACCATTTAGAGTCCTAATGTTCGCTTTCGCGCTTAACGATTTACTTAAGTCGCTCGAGTACCCTCGGCTCCACCATTTTTAATAAATTAACCATTAAGGGTTTTAAGGCGATTCTTTCGCGAGTACCTTACCAACAGCCTAATCCACTTTACATAATTGTTTCTTACCCCAATTAGTCATTTAAGGTCCTTAACCAAGGTTTCAAAGTAAGGCGAGGGGTAATGTTTCGTTCGCGAAACGTCGTTACTTAAAACGGCCGTTTCTCCTAAACCGTACATCGGAATCAAACGAACCACATATCAAAACGAAGCTCATAACATGAACTATCTAAAAATGGCAATGGTTAAAACCTATCAGGGAGTTCTCGGGTCCTAATGTTATGAACAAAAGCAGTCTAAAGTAAATCGGACATTACGACGGCTATGTTTACGCGATTTCCCAAATTTTTACCAACCAATTCAACACCAAATCATCACCAATCAATCCCAATACAACCATATGACCATATCACTCATCAACCACTTTAAACCATTTAAACCAATCTCAAATCATACCATGAATCATCAAGAACAACTAGTGCTACTTTTTAACTCCAAAATCAACAAAAGCACTTAACCACTAAGATCTCAACATGACAAAACAACTACTACACTTAATCTCTCATTCCATCATCATAATCATTTATACCAAACAACTAAATGCTAAGATAATGAAGAGTTATACCTTCCTTGAAGCTTTTAATCCATGAAAGATCCTTGTAATGCCCATGGAAGCCTTAATCTAACCTCCTACAAGCTTGTTCTTTCAAAGAAATCAAGAACACAAAAATTAATTTCAAGAAAGTACTATTCACCATCTTCTTGAATGATTTATAGGAAATGCTAGGAAAGGATTTTGAAGCTAAGATTTCTAGGAAGTATGTAACTTAACTAGGAGAAGCTAGGATAATTACCTTGTAAATTAGCAAGTGGAGGAGCTTGGACTTCCCTTTTGCTAAGAAATAAGCCGAGAGCTTCATGAAGAAAATGGAGTGTTTTGTGTTTTTTGTGATTTGTTTTTGGTTGGTTGTTTTTGTTTAGATTTTGGTTAATTACCTTAATAACCTTGAACTTTGTGTGGTTATCATTCATCCACACCTCCTTCCCTCCTATGTCATGCTTATGTCATGCTTATGATATCATCATCCCTTACTTGCCCTCTTCTTATTGGTTGGATGACCTCATCATCCCTAACCTCCTTGATTAACTTCCTAATTGTTTGCCTAATGACCGCTGATCTGTTATACGGCTCACTTAACTTTCGTTCTCGTTTCTCGTTTGAGGGATCATACCCGGGATCCTATTACCTGGGTTTCCTTAACCTTTCTCAATATATTATAATCCTTTTATGATCCTCTCTTATAATCCTTTATTTTAAATCCTTTTTATTTTGTTACCTTATACTCAATTCTTTCCGTATCTAGTGGATTTCCGGGAAAAATCAAAGTGTTCGGATTTGGATTCTGACGATCTTTACATACACTTATATACCACATAGAGTACTAATAATATCTCAGAAGATCAATAAAAGAACCCCTACATAGTGTGACTGTTAGGAATATATGTGCATTAGTTTGATGATATGTTTAACAAAACACTTAAGTAGAAATCTAGTGTTTGTAGCCTCAACGGATAAGACCATTTTGGCTATCCGTTGATGGTGTAGCTTTACTTAGAAATAAGTCTAGTGTTGTAGCACATTTCAGTCTCTGAATTTGAGATATGATTCTTAAATGTTGAGGGAAATTATAAGTCATGTTGACTACTAGAGGATATGCAGATAGGAAGGCCAATTGTAAATATTTCATGTCTTGTAATTTTGTATAAATGAAATGGTGTCAACGGATAACTTAAAGACCTTCAACGGATGAGAAACAAAGCTTCAACGGATGTCTCTAAAGCTTCAACGGATAACATCCTTCAACGGATGAGTGCATCAACGGATAAAGCCTCAACTGCTAACACATCAACGGATAAAGCCATCAACGGATGAAGGCTTCAACGGATGTTCTGTTAAAATAGCAGTTGACAAGTGGTAGTTGTACCTACAAACAGAGGCACATGGGTTGACAGAGACAACTGAGATGTGGTAGCCTATTTCAGGAACATCAGAAAAAGCAGCCGTTCTACTCTAATATAAAGAGGCAATAGTCAACAATGCACTGGAGTAAAATGGAGAAGAAACAAGTGGAGAACTTATTTTATTATTGTACTTTTATCTTTGTCTTTACTTGTAAACTTGGTGTTATATAAACCAAGCAGCAGCTAGTAATTAGATAAGAATTTTTCCAGAGCTGTTTAGAAAAATCTTGAGAGAAAAATTATCTAGTTTGTACTAGGACGCAGCTGTGATCAACTTCTTGAATCACAGATTTTCTGAAATACCATCTCTGGTGGAACAACAATCCACCAGAAAAGTTTTTAAGGTCTGTTGTGTTCTTTACATTAGTGTTTGAATATATATCTGTCTGTATTAGCTTAAAGCAATTCATACACTTGTTTATCTTAAACACATAGCCTTTGAAACTGCTCAAAACTTGAAAAAGTTTTGAGATTTACATTCAACCCCCCTTCTGTAAATCTCATTGTTAGTCCACTAGGAATAACAATTGGTATCAGAGCAAGCTCTTGACACACAAAGAGTTTAAAGATCTTGGAAACTAACAAAGATGAGTAAGAAGGATATTGGAGTAAAAATCCCAGTTCTTGATAAAGACAGTTATCACCATTGGAAGGTGAAAATGCACCGTCATCTACTCTCCCAAGATGAAGGTTATGTAAACTACATTGAGAATGGTCCTCACATTCCCCACAAAGTAGCCACAGTTGCTACGGCCATAATTGCTGTTGGTCAATCCATTCCAAAACCTAGAGCAGAATGGACAATGGAAGACACAGAAGAAGTCCACAAGGATAAGAAGGCTATGAACATTTTGTTTAATGGTCTTGACAAGGATATGTTTGATAATGTGATAAATTGCACAACTACCAAAGAGGTTTGGGACACAGTTCAGCTACTGTGTGAAGGTACAGAACAAGTAAAAGAAAACAAAATGCAGCTTCTCATTCAACAGTATGAGTATTTTCATTTTGAAGAAAATGAATCTTTAAATGACACATTCAATAGATTCCAAAAGCTGTTGAATGGACTGAAGCTGTATGGTAGAGTGTACCAGGTGAAGGATTCAAATCTTAAATTTTTAAGATCCTTGCCAAAGGAATGGAAACCCATGACTGTCTCCTTGAGAAACTCTCAAGATTATAAGGACTTCACTCTTGAAAGATTATATGGAATCTTGAAGACTTATGAACTAGAGCTGGAACAGGATGAGGTATTGGAGAAGGGAAGAAAGAAAGGAGGTTCAGTTGCCTTGGTAGCTGAAAATGAGAAAGAATGCAGACAAGAAACTGTGAGATCTACATCAAACTCCAAAGATGGCACAAGCAAATCAGAATCAAGCAAGGGTAAGGAGCAAGTTGCTGAGAATGAAGACAACCCCAGCCAAGATGACTCTGATGGTGTTTATGAGCATCTTGCATTTCTGTCCAGAAGATTTGCAAAGATGAAATTTAAAAAAAACACTAGAGCTACTAAACCTCATAAGAACATGGTGGACAAAACCAAGTTCAAGTGTTACAATTGTGGTACAAGTGGACACTTTGCAAGTGAGTGCAGAAAGCCAACTTCTGAAAAGAAGAAATTTGACCAAGTAGATTACAAAAAGAAATATTTTGATCTGCTCAAGCAAAAGGAGAGGGCTTTCATTACTCAAGAAAAAGACTGGGCAGCTGATGGAGAAGAAGAGGTTGAAAATGTGGAATATGTCAACTTGGCTCTCATGGCTGATTCTGAGGAAAATGAAGTTAGTTCATCAAGCAACCAGGTAATCACTACTGATTTAACACAGCTTACTAAAGAAGAGTGCAATGATGCTTTTAATGACATGTCTACTGAACTGTATCATTTGCGTGTGTCTCTTAAATCTCTTGCTAAAGAAAATAGTAGGATTAAAGAGAACAATTTGTTTTTAAGTGATAGAAATGCTGTGTTAGAAGATAAGTTGATTGACCTAGAGAAAACTAAGCTACATTGTATATCTGTTAAAAATGAACTAGCTGAATCTGTTAAGAAAGTAGAAATACTTTCTAATCAATTAGAGAGAGAGCAAGAGGTGATTAAAGCCTGGAAGACATCTAGGGATGTTAGTGCTCAAATTGCCAAGGTCCAAGGAATTGAATCATTCTGTGAGACTGCCTGGAATAAAAACAAAAAGAAACTGGAATTAATTGATGGGCTGACAACGGATGTGGAATCAACGGATGATGAAAGTTATCCGTTGAAGGAAGAAAAGGAGCATCCGTTGAAGGTTCCTCAATTAAAACAGGCAGATGTTTCTAAAAGTGAAAATCTAAAGAAACTCAACAAAAAGTTTGGTTCAACTTCCAAGAACTTTGTCAAAGAAGAAGCAAGCACATCCAAAGATTTCAGTAAGGTGAATATAGGACACATGACCTTAGAACAGTTAAAGAATAGGCTCAAAGTGGTTGAGGATAAAAAGGAAACTAAAAGGAAATCTAATAGAAATGGGAAGGTAGGGGTTAACAAACATAACAATTACACACCTGATAAGTATGCTCCTAGAAAAAGGTGTGTGCATTGTAGTAGTGTTAATCATCTATCTGCTAATTGTAAATCTATTAAGAAAACTCCCATACCTGTGCCCTCTTCCATGCCTAATATGTCTGCATCACCTCTGCATGCTATGCCTGTTATGTCTCATCAGAATCCTTATGCACATTTTGCAAACATGCCATATTTTAACAATCCTTATCTTGCTGCATTTAGTATGCCTCAAATGCCATACAATATGCCAATATGGAATAACATGCTTGCACAATCCATGCCTTATCAAATTCCAAATGTGCTAAATGATTCTGTGACTAACCCTACACCTCAACCAACTACATCTAAGATCAAGGTTGACTCAAAGTTACCTAAGTCTAAAGATGCAGGAGGAATGAAGTCTAGGAGAAAGGCTAACAAGAATGGACCCAAGGAAACTTGGGTACCAAAATCAACTTGATTGATTTTATGGTGTGCAGGGAAAAAGAAGAAATCTATGGTACTTGGACAGTGGCTGTTCAAGACACATGACAGGAGATTTCTCCCTGCTCACAGAGTTTAAGGAGAGAGCTGGCCCTAGCATAACCTTTGGAGATGACAGCAAAGGGTTTACTATGGGATATGGCTTGATTTCAACAAGGAATGTCATAATTGATGAAGTTGCACTAGTTGATGGTCTCAAGCACAACTTACTGAGCATCAGTCAACTATGTGATAGAGGGAATACAATTTCCTTCAATTCAGAAGCCTGTGTTGTCACCAGTAAGAAAGACAACAAAGTGGTTCTAACTGGAGTTAGAAAAGGAAATGTGTACTTAGCTGACTTCAACTCTACAGATGCAGAATCTATTACTTGTCTCTTCAGCAAAGCAAGTTCAGCTGAAAGTTGGCTATGGCACAAGAAGCTATCCCATTTGAATTTCAAGACAATGAATGATCTAGTCAAAAAGGACTTAGTTAGAGGAATTCCTCTTGTTGAATTCTCAAGGGATGGTTTGTGTGATGCTTGTCAGAAAGGCAAACAAAGGAAAGCATCATTCAAAAAGAAGCTTGAAACAACAATTGATGAACCATTACAGCTGCTACATATGGATTTGTTTGGACCAGTCAATGTATTGTCAATTGCAAGAAAAAGATATTGCTTGGTGATTGTAGATGATTTCTCAAAGTTTTCATGGGTCTATTTTCTTGGATCAAAGGATGAAGCAAGTGAAATCATTATCAATCACATCAGGCAAGTCAATAATCATCCTGACTTGAAGGTTAGGAATATCAGGAGTGACAATGGAACTGAGTTCAAGAATTTGACAATGAGGCTGTTCTGTGAAGAAAATGGAATCATGCATGAGTTCTCAGCTCCAAGAACACCTCAGCAAAATGGGGTAGTTGAAAGAAAGAACAGATCTTTAATTGAGGCTGCTAGAACAATGCTTGAAGAATCAAAGTTACCAACATATTTCTGGGCTGAAGCTGTTAATTGTGCCTGCTACACTCAGAATATTTCTTTGATCAATCAAGCTAAAGGCATGACTCCTTATCAGTTGTTCAAGAGAAGAAAACCAACTCTAAACTTTCTTCATGTCTTTGGATGTAAATGCTTTATACTGAGAAATCAATCTGACCATAAAGGGAAGTTTGATGCAAAGGCTGATGAAGGGATATTTGTTGGTTACTCAGCTGGAAAATCTTATAGGGTCTACAATCTAAGAACCAACATTGTTATGGAATCTGTGCATGTTGTGTTTGATGATAAAAAGATTGATGGACTAACAGATGAGGGACACCATGAAAGACTCAAATTTGACAACATTGAGATATATTGTGATGATAGTGAAGAGGAGATTGATAGAAATGACACTTCAAAAGGGATTCAAGATATGCCCTTGGATAATGCACAAAATACTACATCCGTTGAAAGTCAGAATTCTGCATCCGTTGATAGAGGCAATGCAGTATCCGTTGAAAGACATAGTGCATCATCCGTTGAAGTACATAATGAAGCATTCGTTGATCATAGTTCATCAACGGATAATCGATTTACATCATCAGTTGATAGAACTCCAAGTTCCCTGCAAAGGACCAACAACTCAGGGGGAGTTTCAACTGATCAAAACTCTGTCTCACATCACGACAATACTGAGGCCACCTCATCTAGAGCACATCTTCCACCTCAAAGGAAATGGATCAAGAATCATCCCTTTGAACTGATCATTGGTGATGCATCATCTAAAGTGAAAACAAGAAAAGCTACTCAAAATGAATGTCTGTATAGTAGTTTTCTATCTCAGGAGGAACCTAAGAAAGTAGAAGAAGCCTTAATGGATCCAGATTGGATATTAGCTATGCAGGAAGAGCTGAACCAATTTGAGAGAAACAAAGTTTGGAAGCTGGTACCCAAGCCAAAGAACAAGAGTTCCATTGACACAAAATGGGTATTCAGAAACAAGATGGATGAAAATGGCATTGTCATAAGGAATAAAGCCAGATTGGTTGCTAAAGGCTATTCTCAACAAGAGGGAATAGATTTTGATGAAACATTTGCTCCAGTTGCAAGACTTGAAGCCATCAGAATCTTTCTAGCCTATGCAGCTAATGCCAATTTCAAAGTCTATCAGATGGATGTCAAGAGTGCATTTCTAAATGGGGAATTGGAGGAAGAAGTTTATGTAAGCCAACCTCCAGGTTTTGAAGATCAAAATTTTCCAGACCATGTGTATTATCTGTTGAAAGCACTCTATGGACTAAAGCAAGCACCTAGAGCCTGGTATGAGACTTTGTCAAAGTTCCTTCTAGATAATCATTTCACAAGAGGTACTGTTGACAAAACTCTCTTCTTTAGAAATGTTAATGGCTCTAAGATACTTGTACAAATTTATGTAGATGATATTATATTTGGATCTACAGATGATAAGCTTTGTAAAAAGTTTGCTAAATTAATGCAAAGTAAATATGAAATGAGCATGATGGGAGAGCTAACTTACTTTCTTGGGTTACAAGTTAAACAAGTTAGTGGTGGAATTTTCATTAGTCAAACTAAATATATTTATGATCTTTTAAAGAAGTTTGACTTAATGGATTGTTCACCTGCAAAAACTCCCATGGCCACTGCCACTAAGCTTGAATTAAACAAGGCTGAAAAGTCTGTGGATATTACAAGTTATAGAGGCATGGTTGGCTCACTTTTATATTTAACTGCTAGTAGACCTGATATAATGTTTTCTACATGTCTCTGTGCTAGATTTCAAGCTGACCCTAAAGAATCTCACTTAGTGGCTATTAAAAGAATTTTCAGATATCTCAAGGGGAACTCCAAATCTAGGAATTTGGTACCCTAGAGAGTCTGGTTTTGATCTAATTGGCTACTCAGATGCAGATTATGCAGGTTGCAAAATAGACAGGAAAAGCACAACAGGCACCTGTCAATTTCTAGGGAACAAGCTTGTATCATGGTTCAGCAAGAAGCAGAATTCTGTTTCCACATCAACAGCTGAAGCTGAGTACATTGCAGCTGGTAGTTGCTGTGCACAAATACTATGGATGAGGAACCAGTTATTTGACTATGGTATGACTGTTGACAAAATTCCAATATTTTGTGACAACACAAGTGCCATTGCCATTACTGAAAATCCAGTGCAGCACTCAAGAACCAAGCACATTGATATCAAGTACCACTTCATTAGGGAACATGTGATGAAAGGTACAGTGGAACTTCATTTTGTTCCAAGTGAACAACAAATTGCAGACATATTTACCAAGCCACTTGATGAATCAACATTCACAAGATTGGTAAGTGAGCTAGGTATGCTTAATTACTCTTAAAATTCATGTCCTTATTGCAATCTGTATTGAAGCCTGAAATGTATTAGCTGCTAGAACAAATTTGATTTTTAACACAGATTATTCCATCAACGGATATTCCCTATCCGTTGAAAGTCAAAATTGTTCTGTCAACGGATGTTCATTATCCGTTGAAAGACATATACATTTCTGGAATTTTTTTTATCCGTCAACGGATAAAACTGAAGTGCTCTTCAACGGATGACAGTTTACTTTATCCGTTGAAATATCACATCAGTCGATTCAGGTGTTTCACAGCCGTTGATTCTATTGTCTTAACCGTTGATACTCATACATACAGCTGTATGTATTTGTCTTAAAGGTAGTTTTAAGAATACTTACAGTTTATTCTTAAACGGCTGAAATTCACTTACATATATTTATTGTTTAATCTTTTATTTATGCTTTTTAATTTGAGAAAGTATATAAGCCCTTCTGATTTTTCATTTTTACTTTACGCTTTCTTGAAATTTCAAAGTTTTTACCTTTTTCTCTCTGCAAAACCTTCAAGTTATTCTCTGCAATTTCTACTCACAACAATGGCACCAGTAGTAAAGATTATGTCTCAATCTGGATTCATCTATGAGAAGAACAATTTCATAGCTTTGGTAGAAAAGAATGAAGCCCACTCCGATTATCACAAAATGATGGACTTCATCAAAAACTGTAAACTTAGCTATGCAATGCTGGAAGCCCCAACGATTTACTGTGAAGTAGTTGAGGAGATTTGGACAACTGCTCAGTTCAACTCAATAGATATGACTATCTCCTTCACCCTCAAAGGTAAAAATCACTGTGTTAACTGTGATGATTTACTAGCATGTTTTAAATTACCTGAGAACAATGCCATGACACCACACACTGATAATGATGTATCCAGCATGTTAGATTCCATAGGTTATTCTCTTAACTCTGCTAGTTTAGGGAGTATTAAAAGAAAAGGCCTTAGGAAAGAATGGAGTTTTCTTGGGGATGCCTTTATCAAGGTTTTCTCTGGGAAAATTAGCAATTTTGATGCCATAACTTCATCTCTTGTTAATATGCTCTATATGCTTGTTTCTGATAGGTATTTTAATTTTAGCAACTATGTTATGCTAGAATTGGGTACTAGATTAGGTAACAAAGCTAATAGATCTAATAACATCTATTATGCTAGATTCTTTATGTTATTGGCTAACCATGTTGCTGAAGGTTTGGTCATAACCAATGAGAATAATAAACTCAAGTGCTGGGCACAAGAGAAAAGAGTTCTTGCAGATTTATTGAGAATGGATCTCAACAGCAGTGTGCCATTGGTATATTTACCAATCATGAATGCACCATCAGGTAAGTGAGGTAATTGCTTCTACAACTCCTACTTCTTCCAACCCCTCTATTTCTTTATCTTCTAGTGTGGCCATGGAATCTGTGACAATGCCCCAACAGATTCCTACCAAGGTCACCAAAACTAAACTTTCAAAATCAAAGACAAAGAAAACTACCTCTGTTGTTTCTCAAAAGACAACAGTTGTAACATCTACCATTAACCCTGAGGGGAGTGAACAGGGTGTGAGTGGTGAGGGGAGGGGTGAACATCAAAGAAACCCCCAGGATAAGGAAGGAGAGATAAGTGCTTCCCAAGCTAGCCAAGCCACAGTTTCTCAAAAAGCTGTGGTGGTTGAAAGGGTTACTAGCATATCCCTAGCTGCATCCTCCCAAAAGGATGTAACTATTGAAAATAGTTCCCAACCAGGAACACAGAACAAACGAGGGAGGGACAATAAAGCCAAACACTCACCAACAAAAGCCTTTATTAGAAGAAAGAGAGCCAGAACCCAATCTTCTACACAGGGTGCACACACTGCACAGATACATCCATCTGTATCTATGCCTTCTCAAACTCAGTTTGATGTGGCTCCAACAAATGTGGAGTCACAGCCCCATTCTCTCACAATTAACACACATCAATCACCACACACTTCATCACCATCTCTAGATGTGGATATGTTATTCCCATCAATTCCTGATTCTCCCTCTTTACAACTCAGGGAGGAGCCCCACTCAAATACAGGTGATCATCATCTTTTAGATGATTTGTTGGATCACCCGCAAATTCTTTCAGATGTAATTGAAGGATCTGTGTCACCAAAACTCATATCAATCTACACAGATTCAACAGTTATATCACTTTCAATTTCTACTTCTTTTCCTTCTTCAACGGATATCACTCATCCGTTGACAAGTGGTTGTTCTTCAACGGATAAGCTTAACAGCAGTTATCCGTTGATACCATCAGTTTCACCTTCAACGGCTATTCTCGCATCCGTTGATAGTCTCTACACACACAACTGAAACAATTCCAAGTGTAGAAGACTTGATTACTGTACAATCACTTCTAGGACTGAGGGAAGGGAGTGACAATTTGAGTGAGAGGCTGGGTTGCTCCCAGGCAAAAGGAGAGATTGAGAGCTCAAATATGCATGCTATTTTTTCCAGCATGGCAAAAGTAAGTGAGAGGAGTACCACCTTAGTAGGTGAAGGTGAGGGAGTGAGTTGTGTGAGCCAGGGGGAGCCCCTGATGCAAGAACATAGAGAAAATGAGAGAAAGGCAGGTACAGCAGATATAAGGATGGATCCAGCCATTGCTAGTGAGTCAATGATTGTGAATGATGCTGAAAAGGAAAGACAATTTCAGCAACATTACAAAGCTGTAATTGATAACATTTCCTTGGATGCTGACACTTTTACTCATCCTGTTTCAGCCTATCAATTATTGGCTGCACAGGGCAATGTGGAGGCAGAAAAGACACTACATCTAGTACATACAACAGCATCTCTTCAAAGGGACAAAGCTGCTATTAACAAGATGCCTTCAACAGCTGGTGAGTCATTTGAAGAATTTGGAGTAAATTCTGATGATGATGACTTTGTTTCTTCTGATGGAAGCATGAACTTAGGGGGAGATGAAGGCCCTAGTTCTATTCCAAATCTACCTGAATGGGCCTTAACAAAGGAGTCTACAATAGGGCAATTCAATGTCTCCTTAGTCAAACAAATCAGTACTATCCAACAGGCCATTCAGAAAACTTCTCATGCAGGTACAAAGGCTATCCTTACAGCTCACTTGGACTCACTGCATCTCATGAAGTTGCAGCAAGTAAGACAGAATCTGAGTGTGGATGAACTCAGAAAGGATATTGCTGACTTGAAATCCTACAATTCTGAAAAATTAGATTCAGTCATGCCCTATGGTACAATGCAGGACATTTTGTTGAGATTGAAAAAGGAATCACATACTGAAAAGAGGCTGGCCAAATTGGAAGACAGAGTTCAAGTTATTGAAGATTCTGTGGCCACCATTCTTCACAACCAACAATCTCAAACAAATCTACTTATGCAGCTGGCAAAAGCACAGGGCTTGACCCCTCTCCTTGATGATAACAAAAAGGGGGAGAGTAAAAGGGAAGGGGAAGGAGAGCCATCTACAAAAATCCAAATATCTAAAGTGCTAGTTCCTGCCATCACTACTTCTCCAATCATTCAAATCAAAGGAAAGCCTGATGGAATTGATTTAATCCAGCTAGCAGCAGCTGAAATTCAAGTGAAAGAGCAAAGGAGGAGAATTGATGAAAGGATGCAACAGTTGTTTGGCTCTACACAAGATAAATCAATATCTGTGAAACATAGCACAAAGGTTGAACCAATCAATATGGAGCACAAGCCAGAAAGGAGAAATAAGGTTGGAGAGACTTCTTTCAAGAATCTAAAACCTATGGTTCTCAAGCCCAACACTAGATCCAGCAAGGACTCCACAAAGAACCCTCTAGACTTTGCTCAGATGAAAGAAGTGGACTTTCCTCTTCCAAAGCCTGATGAAGACAAAGTTTTGGGTGCTAGCATCATAAAACACAAGGAGACCATGGATGAGGCAGTAAGGAGAAACATGGCTATTATCTTTAGAGAGGGAAAGAGCATATGTGTGATGCAAGGACATCCCAAATTCTCAATAGCCAAGAGGGAAGAAACCAAAAGGTTAAAGAAAGAAGCTGAAAAACTCAAGGCTGACAAAAGAGCACAAGCAAAGCTTGAACAAAAGCTAAAGTCAAGTCTAGTTGAAAATGAGAAAGGAATTGAAGTCAGGGGTGAAGACAAGATTGCAAACTTAGATGAGGTTTTTGGGAGTATATTTGGTGAAAGTATGGAGGAAAAAGAGGAATGGCAGAAGGGAAACAGAAGAAAGGCCAAGGCACATAGAAGGAGTGAAGACAACACTGAAGAAACTAAATCTCTACCTTCCATACCTGAACCCTTTGTTGCTGATCCCACTATAAACATCCATGGTGAACCAATCATCCCAAAAGAGGAACCTATTGATTGGGACACCATCAATTTGCCTACCTTTTTAACCACTCTTCCACTACCAAAGAAACAGAAAAGAAAATCCAAATCTACACCTCCCCTAAACTCTAAGAAATTCACTCAAAAACATAAACCTAACCCTAAGCCACCCATTTCTAAAGATGATTATGTTCACATCTGTGACATAAAAGAAATTTCAGACTATTGAACTCTATCTGGATGAGCTGGAGGATGTAAGGGGAATTGCTGCCTACAGACAGCTACCAGAGAGATTGGTGTTCAGATACAAAGGAGCTGGGGAAAGAACATGGCCTCTCTACAGGATTCTGAATGAAGGCTACTCTACCTTGATCAGAGTCTTTTCAGCCATACAAAAGGATTCTGGCTTTACCAGAACTGCCAAGACTGAAATTCTCAACAAGATTGCCAACATAAGGAAAACTTGGAGGGAGCCCAATGCTTTGCCCAGAACCTTACTCATTCAAGAAAGGGGAACTACAATTCACAAATCACCTCATTGGTTGATGGAATTCAGAGATGATAAAGGAGTCAGAAGATTTTTCAGACTTGAAGACCAACTCAAGATTGCCAGCAATGAAACTCTCAAAGAAATGCAATCTAAGTTGGATATCAGTGATGAAGATGAATCTGAATTCTTCAGACAACTCCAACTCCAAATTGAGGAAAATGACAAAGGGCTAGGAAAGAAAACCAGGGAACAAAGAAGAAAAAGATGATTTGCTCAGGCTAGAGGAGCACCCTTGGAAATACTGTAAATCTTCAATTACCTTCTAGTACATACACTTTTGCAGCACTTTTAAATTTCTACTTAGTTTCAGTTCATATATTTGTTAAGTGTTTTGTTATCATCAAGTTAACCTTGAATTTATGTCTACAATTCTTATAGACATAAATAGGGGGAGATTGTTAGGAATATATGTGCATTAGTTTGATGATATGTTTAACAAAACACTTAAGTAGAAATCTAGTGTTTGTAGCCTCAACGGATAAGACCATTTTGGCTATCCGTTGATGGTGTAGCTTTACTTAGAAATAAGTCTAGTGTTGTAGCACATTTCAGTCTCTGAATTTGAGATATAATTCTTAAATGTTGAGGGAAATTATAAGTCATGTTGACTACTAGAGGATATGCAGATAGGAAGGCCAATTGTAAATATTTCATGCCTTGTAATTTTGTATAAATGAAATGGTGTCAACGGATAACTTAAAGACCTTCAACGGATGAGAAACAAAGCTTCAACGGATGTCTCTAAAGCTTCAACGGATAACATCCTTCAACGGATGAGTGCATCAACGGATAAAGCCTTCAACTGCTAACACATCAACGGATAAAGCCATCAACGGATGAAGGCTTCAACGGATGTTCTGTTAAAATAGCAGTTGACAAGTGGTAGTTGTACCTACAAACAGAGGCACATGGGTTGACAGAGACAACTGAGATGTGGTAGCCTATTTCAGGAACATCAGAAAAAGCAGCCGTTCTACTCTAGTATAAAGAGGCAATAGTTAACAATGCACTGGAGTAAAATGGAGAAGAAACAAGTGGAGAACTTATTTTATTATTATACTTTTATCTTTGTCTTTACTTGTAAACTTGGTGTTATATAAACCAAGCAGCAATTAGTAATTAGATAAGAATTTTTCCAGAGCTGTTTAGAAAAATCTTGAGAGAAAAATTATCTAGTTTGTACTAGGACGCAGCTGTGATCAACTTCTTGAATCACAGATTTTCTGAAATACCATCTCTGGTGGAACAACAATCCACCAAAAAAAGTTTTTAAGGTCTGTTGTGTTCTTTACATTAGTGTTTGAATATATATCTGTCTGTATTAGCTTAAAGCAATTCATACACTTATTTATCTTAAACACATAGCCTTTGAAACTGCTCAAAACTTGAAAAAGTTTTGAGATTTACATTCAACCCCCCTTCTGTAAATCTCATTGTTAGTCCACTAGGAATAACAGTGACATGAAAAGTTTTCTCATTCAGCATAATCTGCAAAATCACTATTCATAAGGATTTCAAAAATTTCCAAAAATTGGGGTTATTACAGTCTCCCCTCCTTAAAAGGATTCCGTCCCGGAATCAGATAGAAAGTGAATAGGGATACTCTCTTAGCATTACACTTTCTAACTCTCAAGTAAATTTTCCCACATTGTGGTTCTTCCATCAAACTCTGAATAGTTTGATAACCCTTCTTCTAAGCACTTGTTCCTTTTCACTCTATAACCCTTCCTGGTTGCTCCATATAGGTTACGTCGGGTTGCATGTCTATGTGCTCATATGCCCCTATTTATCTGGCATCCGAATTACACTTCCTTAACATTGATACGTGGAACACGTTAAGAACTTGCTACATGTTCGGGGGTAGGGCTAGCTCATATGCTAGCTTCCCAATACGTCTTAATATATCCAAGGGTCCAACAAATTGTAGACTTAGCTTTCCTTTCTTTCCGAACCTCATCAATCCTTTCCAAGGGATACCTATAACATTACTAGGTCCCCTATTTCATACTCTTTGTCCTTTCGAGTCAAATCAACATACCTCTTATGTCCATCTTGGGTTACTACCAGCCGTCCTCTGATTAGATCTATTATATCCCTGGTCCTTTGGACTACTGCGGGTCCGAGCATCTTGCGCTCTTACAACTTCATCCTAACATAAGGAAGATCGACATTGTCTTCCCTCAAGGATCTCATAAGGCGATATCTCAATACTGATATATGATCTATTATCGTAAGAAAACTCAATCCGTGTTAAGTGACCATTTCAAATTCTTTCAAGTCTATTGCACAGACTCTCATCATAGCTTCTAGCATTATAGCTTTTGCTTCTCAATACCCATTCTTTTCCAGTTCGTAGTCATTACTATCTTTCGTACATAATACTATACTGGTCATACTTTTGCTCGTTAGCGTTCTATAACCTTTTAATAACCACGTTAACCTTAGTATCACGAATGTGTTAGATTCGGAATACCACCGTACTGATACTACTCCTTTCTAGCTGCTTCTATCTTTGAAAGCTTGATCCATCATATAGAAGTAAAAGAATTCATTGAGAGATCACTATGATCATGAACACTTGTTACATTGCATAGTTAATACAGAAGGTGGCCAGCCTTTAGTACTTGATAAGCAATTAAACAATAGCTGGTATCCAACTCGGCTTCTATCACACAGATAGATAGTCATTCGACAATACCTCCCCTTCTGGAAGGGTTGTTCTTCTCAGTTTATATGAAATGAAAAGAAGAGAAAAGAACGAATTGAAGAGAATTGTATATATGAAAAAAATATACTGCCACAAAATATCTGGCTTGGAACCTACCTCTGAACTATAGAGGTTTGTCATAGGAGAACAAAATTATGTTTATATATATCAAGTATTATCGCATCGCATTTCACATGCTTAAATATTTTTTCTATTCCGTCCATCATTCTATGGACCCTTGCTCTTCCTCGAGCTTATACACAATCACCTTTGAAACTCCCTCGATATCAAAAATCAAATCTGGGATCTCATTCTAGACTTCATCGTTACTAGAATTCTATGCTTGCACCGCAACCTTCCTCATATAGTAATACGACTCTCTTTTCATAAGAGGGAATAAATATTCAATAGGTAGATACTCTACTTAATTAGTCTATCAATGATAACTTATACACTACCACGACCCGATTAGTGGTACTCAATCTCAACATCCATTCCAATACAACTCTCACGGTTGTAATCAGCTCATTACTCGCAGAATCATTGCTGCATTACTATGGTCCACCACTGACCTACTGTCGTCATTCACTTTCCATGAAATCTTAATATCTAACCATACGGAGTCCATACATGTCGTATAGAATACTTCTAAGGAGTTAACATAACCACCAATCATAATTCATGAAGAACACTCCAAACTCTGACGTACTTTCATGACATGAAGTAGATAAAATTGCAGAAGAGTTTCAGTCAAAGCAATGATAGCAGGTTAATACCATTCTTAATCGTATGCCTTAAATATAAGACTTAACTCAAGGGTTCGTCTAGTCCTTTTTGAAACATGGTCCTGGCTTATCTCAAGATAGTATCTTCTGAGATAGATAGCCCGCTCATGGCGATTACACGAATTAAACCTTTACCAACTACTATTACGGTTGGGTATTGCACAGTCATCAGAAGGAATGTCAATCTTCCAAACCATAATACAATCTTCATAGCTTTAACCATCATCACTGTATTCCTTTGGCACAAGCGCCTATAATTATCCTCTTACCTTTAAAGTGTCGACCACCTCTTTGGCCTTTCCTGATAGTAAAATTTCCTTAAAGTCAATGTCATTTTAACCACCTCCAAATAAATTTTCTACCTCATTTCAATCACAGCTTATGTGAAGATGTTTTCCTTAAAATCTGATGAGTAAAAAAAAATATCACCATTTTTCCATAAGTTATTGCCTCCGTCTTTAGAGGTTAATCACTGTCACGACTGACTCTCAATCATACTTAGAACATCTTTTATCTTAAGTCCTAATTGCCCTGAACAATTTCGACCATTACTGGTTCGATCCATACTTTCTCGTGGTTTAACACGTGCCCCACTTGGCATCATTATAATTACGTCATATTTCCTTTATCAACATTTCTATTTTTGAGAATTTTGAATATTACCCTTCTCCTTGTAAAACCTCTAAGGTTATCCTTGAATCGTTCCTCATGTATTCCCTAGATACAGGGCATATCAAGATACCATTTATTAATACCAGAATCATTGTCTATATACTTCTGAAAAAAATTTCTCCACTGATTCTTAAAGGTTGTTATTACCTTAATCCTTTCCAATTCTTACTGTCAAAACTCATACTATCCCTATTAAGGGTGAAATGCCAACCTTTATGCATTCCCCTAGGATTCGTTTTAAGTTACCGATGTTCTATCCTTAATTCCACCTTTAAAAAGGTACATGCATCCTTCCATGGATAAATCAAGTCATATATCCCTGATAAGGGTGTCTTATTCAATCATTCCCACCTCGATAGTATATGCCTAATTTCACAATAACATCTGTATTCAAAATGAGGTCAATCAATATGGCCTCCAAAAGATAACAACGGTTATCCGCTTTTCTTGCCTAATTTGGTAACGATAACAAGGATGTTCTGGAAGATATTGGTTGTGTTCAACGTGAACCTCTTCTTAATAATTCCTTATTTACTTTTGTTGTTTATCTCAACAGTCACCTCAATATTGGGATATCTTTCATACCTGGCGTCTCCCTTTCTGGGTATCGAGCCACTGGTCTTACACTTCACATTCTTGAAGGTCACTTCCTTCATTTAATTTTCCTAATTTCTTACTTCCTTGTCTCCTCTTCCTTGTCTCCTCAGTCTATCCGCGTCTCATTATTTATCCTTCGAATTATCTCAAGGTTTCCTCGAATCCTCCCAACTTACAGGAGATAAAATATATGTATCTCTTATGCCTTCAACCATCGATTTTAACTCATGGTGAATCACCCTCATCCTGACGAATGCATACTTTTCTATTTCTATTGCTACGAGTCTTTAGGGTTTCCTCATACCCAACTCCCTTATCATACCTCAAACTCCATTGCCTTTATATTCCTTTCCACTTCAGTTTCTTTTTATTTTCCTTTCTCTTATCATTATTTCATGAACCAACACAACATAAGCATTGATTTCAAACATCCCGTCATTCTGGATTCGTGTCCTCAGAACGAATCTTGATAACTTTTACAGCTTAGATTCATAATTCATCATACTCGTCTGCCTTTGTTCTGGCTCTAAAGCTTTTACACTATCTCCATAACCTTGGGAAGTACTTTCCTGAAAACAATTGATTGAACTTAAATCAGTTTATTATAATCTCTTGCTACGTGCCTTCCTTGGCCTTTCACCAGCGGGTGGCCTCTCTCTTAGGAGGGTAAGTGACAAAATAGTCTTTTGTGATTCGTCAATCATTTAGAATCTCAAATGATTCCTATATTTCCTTTAGCCAGGCTCTTGCCCCGACTGGGTCAACCTGTTCCTTGGAACTCTGAGAGCTTAGCGATTTAAAGGTCATGAAAGAATTTCCTACCGCATTATTTCCTCAAGGTGGTGGTTGGGGATAATAGTTTAAGTTCTGTCTAGACAGGTCCATAAATTTTCATATAGGAGTACCGTCTCGGGTCTCCTTTCCTTACTCGACTTCTGTTTCCTTAGTCTGAACATTCCCTCATCCTCCCCATACTTGGGGTTATCTTATACGTTAAAATCCTCATTTTCCACTTCATTATGTTATGGGTTCCTTCTATCTTGATGGCGTCCTCCCTGACTATCACATTCAGGGTTTGCCCTAAATCTTATTCCTTGAACTATGACTTTCATCTAAGATCTCATCTTTAAGTTCTTGAACATTTGGAACCCAAATTCTATAGGAATACCTCATTATTCCCTTATCATCTTTCTCGGTATTAATCTCTTATCTATTTGTTGGCTCTCTACCTTCATTCATCACTTTTTATGGCACAATATGTTATTTTCCAATAATTCGGTCTGTATTGCAATCTCAAACAGCTTTTCGGTACCGGCTCCGGTTACCTTCACTTCTATTTCCATTTTCTCAAAATCTCTTATAAACTCTCCCAAAGACATTATCATCTTGAGTCTCTCATTTTTACTAAGGGCATCAGTCACCACATTGGCTTTCCCCGAATGATAAAGAATCTCCCAATCATAATTCTTGATTAGCTTTAACCGCCTCCTCTGGCGTATGTTGAGCTCTTTCTACGGGAAAATGTACTAGAGCTCCTATGGTTTGTGTAAATCTTGCACTTCTCTCCATACAAGTAGTGCCTCCAATATTTAGGGCAAAACTATTGCCACGAGCCCAAGCTCATGGGTAGGGATATCGAATTTTATATTCCCTTAATTGTCTTGACGCGTACGCGATTACCTTGCTGTGCTGTATAAGAAGCACCCTAATTCCTTATGCGAAGTGTCACTACACTTCACAAAATCTCATTTTCCATCCGGCAACGCCAACATAGGGAACGTCACCAACCTTTGCTTCGGTTCTTAAAAGCTTTTCTCGTATTTCTCTGTCCATTCAAACTTCTCAGTCTTACGAGTAAGCCGCGTTAAAGGGGCTACTATCTTTACAAACTTG